>NC_080585.1:31639770-31947770 GCF_029962835.1 Magnolia sinica
TCCTTTCATAGTGATATCAATAGCAACTTTGTATGAATCTTCCCGAAGAGGTTTGTCATGAATCATTTGGGGGCCATCAGCCAAAACAACTCTCCCTTGAGCAACAAGTGCTCTACGCTAAGAGTATAACTTGAATGGCCACATTCTCTCTACATATTGATGATTCCCAACGTCCACCAGTCGAATGTGGATTCTCCGATTGAACCGATGTGGCTGCTTTGAAGCCTAAATCCATGCACTGCTACTGTAATAAAGTTCCACATCATGTATTATATACAATAATTGAAGAAAAATTACTGCTATTTAAATTTTTTAAAGAATTCTAATGAAAATTAACCTGCATCATCTCTTTGATACCCCCAATTTCACATAAGAAAATTTATTTTGAACGATAGCTCTTGAATTGTGGATGATTGCTCATCTATTTTTCCTTTATATAAAGACTTCTTTTCAAGAGCTGTAGCGAACCCCCTAATTTGTGTTCGGGAAATGGTGGTCCCAACATCTCAAACACGATCCCTTGTATCAAGACCAAATACTTGAGTCAATGGATTATTGAAGATGTCGTGAGAATTACTTCCTTAGCTAGAAAGTAACTCTTTGACTTTATCCTACAATATTATATAGTTACATAAGTAATATATTGGTACTGATTTTGAATTCTATAAACTTAAACGTAAGAAAACGAGTTTACCGAATGTGAAGACACGTTATTGTGAATAGAACCATCCTTTCTTGTATGGCCTTTAATCCACACGTCAGTCCTACTAATCGAGGTATTGTCATCTTTCTTTTGGAGTTTTTATATTTGGATGAATTTCTCATTATTAGTTATTAAGAAAACAAAGCAACTAAAAAATTTAAGTTACATATAATTATCAATACTTACCATTTCTTCCTCGATTCTCACGTGGCCATGCCTATCATTCATATCCATTCTCAACATTTTTTCCTTTGTTCTACATTTTTGGGATTCAAATTATTTTGAATGAACATTTCCCAATCTTCAGGCCTAATTCTTGGTTAACGGTTGCTTAATTTATCATCATGATTTATATGGGGATCAAGGTACTCCGTCCTCAATTTGGTCTTTTACTACCTGAACATATCAAACATGCTTTTAAAGCATTTATCATTGTAAGAGTGAGAAAAAACAAACTCATCCTACAAGAAAATTTAAGAATGAATTTATTTGAAACAACAAAAGCATAATGGTTAATTTATATCATAGGAAATTTTGTTATATCTTACCTGTAAGAGCTTTCAAAGTTCGTTCTTACTCTTTAGTACTGTACACTAATCCTTGATGGAAATAGAGACATGGGTGCGAACCAGATCTCCACTTTTTTATAACCAACCTATACGAATGTTCGCCCACAAGTTGTCTTAATGCATTTAAGGTGATCACAAGCTTATTTTTTTATGACAAAGAAGTTCTTAACACATACAAAATTTATATTGTATCAAAATAATATTATTTAAACTAATGTACTGAATTATCATGGTAATGAAGGAATTGTACTTACCTGCATTTTTTTATGCTTATGCTTCACGAGTTGACATGTTAGCATTGGCTATTGACATGTCTAACCTTGTCTATAGATACAAAATTTTATAAAAAGAAATCATCATGTAAATAGAAATTCATTTATCAATATATTTTTTACATCAAATAAAATGTCAAATGAATTAGCACAAAGTATGATAATAAAAAAATTGTCTACAACTCATAGTCAATTTCCATTAGAATATATTAAAAATTTGCATCCGCACCTCCAAAAGAGGAAAACAGAATCGGATCTTCGAGTGTGTTCATATCTTTCATCAATATTTTTTATGACATTAAAATAACATACCATCCATGCCTTATTTGATCCTTGGAGTAGAATACTTGACTTGCTTGAGATGCAAGTATGAATTATTCATCTTCTTCCTTCTTATGTCCTTTCAATTTGTCCATGCTTACGATTACCAAATTTGACTCGGGGTCAACAATGTAGCCATGGGTCTCGTCTTCCACTCTGACCCAATCACAATAAAATATCATTTGACGACAGACGGTGTAATCCAACTCGATTATCTATTTCGCTACTCCATAGTAAGTGGTTTCATCTTCTTTGTTATTCTTATCTCTAACATTTGCTCTATATTTAGTGATGGCTTTCATGGATGCCCCGCTATTTTATATTAACTTAATAATCTCGTATTCACTTAGAGAGAATACAAAACCATTCATGCAGTACTTGTTATAGCATTTTGCCTTAAATGTAGGTTCATCTGCTAATCGTTTTAATGTCAACTCGCCCTAACTAAATTCCAACTGCAAATAAGATAAAAGTAATAACTATATATGAACAAATATATCATTCAATGTTTTAAAATTAAATGAATAATTAAAAATAGTACCTCCTTTCGCAACCAATTGATGAAATCAAGCTCATTGTTCTTTAACACACTGTCATTTCTTCCTTGCCCCTTTGATGTGATTATTCTTAAATATATTTCATGCTTCCTATATGAAATTAATATACATAAGTATTTATCTAATTACTTCACCTAATTCAATATTTTAGAAATTTTAGCTAATTACATTTGTCATTCATAAATTTCATCGTAGTAGTGTAGAACCCATCTACATACTTGTTATTATTGTATGTTAGTCAAGTATATATTGTTGTTGTTATCTAAAGGCTCTTCATCGCACACACCATCCTCGTCTAAGAATCATTGACGTGTATGCTTGTAACTTCTTGTCTCACCATTTGGCATGTACTCCATACAATACAAAATAGATTTTTGTACAATGTAACGCTCTATAATATACCCTTCAAGATGTGTTGTATGCTTTACATATCCTTTATAAAATTTCATTAACCTGATTGGAGGCATGCAATTAATAATATATTATCAATATATGACGACGATAAAGTTTAAATGAATCATATCAAGGTTAGATATTTACCGTTGAAAAGGATATATCCATCGAAATCTAACTGGACCAAAAGCTAATACTTCATCAGCTAGATATACCATAAGGCGAATGCTAATAACAAAGAGTAAAGAAAGAAAAAACTTCTCCATAATACACATTGCCATAATAAGACACTGTTTGAGGGTAATGATATTATTTGCACTTATCACCTTCGAGCACAGGACATTAAAGAAGTAGCAAGTGTACTGAATAGAAGTTCGCAACGTCATATGCTCTGAGAAAGCATGCTATAGAAATATAGGTATTAACTGACACATAATGACATGATAATCATGTGACTTTAGTCCCTTTATCTCAAGAGTTTGTAATTTCACAAGATGTTTAAATCTGGAAGTATAGCTTGTTGGAACCTTCGAGTAGTGCAATATTTGACTGAACAATTCTTTCTCCTTACGACTTAAAGTAAATGGTGTCTTTGGTTTAATAGTTTTGTCATCCACTTCTTACAACTATAATTCTTTCATTATGTTTATTGTTTTCAAATCTTCATGTGGACTTGTATCATCCTTAGTTTTATCTTTGACTTGTAAAATCGTCGACAAAATATGGTCACCAACATTCTTTACAACATGCATTACATTCAGGTTATGGAGAACTGACAACTCCTGACAAAACACAATTATGATAAACTATTAAGTTTTTATTCACTGATATACATGTATATAAAAGTAACAAGTTAAGAAAATCACCTTCTAATATGGCAAGTGAAATGGAATTGATTTTTTGTACTAAGCGGTTATATTCCCACTCGAATCATCACCATAATTTTTTCATTTCTTCCCCTTTTGATTTACCAATATCCATCTAAATACCACCTTTGCTTCAACCTATAAACCACTTAACCAAGTAAAAGGTCTTCCTTCTTCTACTTTATTATTGAATGCTGCTTTTTGGGTCCTAAAAACATGATTAACAGGAAGATATCTTTGATGGCTCTAAAGGGAATACTTATTGCCACTCTTAAGCCGTTCAGTAACGGTTCCATCGGCACATGCAAGGCAAGCATATTGTGCATGTGTAACACATCTTGATAAACTCTCATATGCAGGAAAATAATGAATTCCCCAAATTAAAATAACTTTCAAATTAAAAATTATCTTTAAATAAGAATCATACGTTAACACTCCATTAAGCCACAAATCATGTAAATCATCAATCAATGATTGTAGATGGACATCAATGTCCTTACTCGGTCCTTTTGGACTTGTATCTGTCAAACAACCATTCACTCCAAAAGCTCAAGCTGTCAGAGTGTGGTGTATCAATGTATATCAAGGGACTTTTATCACTTCAACACCCCCCGCACGTGCAGGGTGGGAACTCCGCATGGGAACATACTGACGAGGGTGGAGGGACACTCACACCATAAATAAGCCGGGCTGGATTTCCAAGTCCCGGAGACGGACCTGATTTTCCTGGGCCCCTGTGGGATAATAATATTTTAAAGAGGCATATTTTTGCTGCTCTCGAGATTTGAACATAGGATCTTCCGCTTTGATACCATGTCAAACAACCATTCACTCCAAAACCTCAAGCTGTCAGAGTGTGATGTATCAATGTATATCAAGGGACTTTTATCACTTCAACACCTCGATAAGCAAAGGAGAATCATTTTCCTTAAAGCCTTCATTGTTTTTGCTTTCTTTCATGGTATCAGAGCGATACCGATCCTAATCCGGCATCTTCTTCATCACTGGCACCACCGTCTGTCAGATCCGGAAGTCCCCTATCAGATCCGGCTACTCCCCTGTCAGATCCGGCCCTCACCAAGCTTTTTCCTATCGTCCCAGGCCCTGCGCACGCCCCTGCTACACGTCCGATCGTCCCCTGCACACCCACCTGCGCCTGCTGCATCATCTCCTCCTACATCCAATCCCTACTCCCTCTTCTCATCTCCTCCCACATCCGATCCCTCATCCCTCTTCTTCTCCTGCTGCATCTGCATCATCTCCTGCTGCATCCAATCTCTGCTACATCATCTCCTGTTACATCCGATCCCTACCTACTGGTTGTTGTTCTGATCTGTGGCTGCAAGGTACTTTCTTCTTTAGCATTGTTCTTATCTCATCCTATCTATAGATAAAGACTCTCGTACAGAGGCCCCATGATGTAGTTTCGATGGCACCAACTACAATCATGGGACATCCACTTTCAAAGTTTTCTCAAGGGTCTAAGTTTGTGGGGACTAATTGATGGATCTGTTACTATCCCCGCTTCCACCGATGCCGACAAAATGGCTGATTTGGAAATGAAAAATGGACGGATTATTACCTAGATTCTTGATTTGGTCAATCCATCAATAGCTGTTGGCTTCACGCCACATCGTACTGCTAAGGCTATGTGGGATCATCTCAAGACAATATATCAACAGAGTAATGCGGCTCAGTTAGACCACCTGGAACAAGATCTGGTTCACCTTACTCAGGGTGACAAAAGTATTCAAGCTTTATACTCTACAATGGTTACAATTTTGACAGAGATGGCTATGATAGATCCAGAATTCCCAAATAACTTTAAAATATTCCACACAATGTGCGAGAGTGTGCAAGTTAGACAGTTTCTTATGAAACCGCGTCCAGAATTTGAGCATTGCAGGGCTTCTCTTCTAAACCGTAGCCCAACTCCTTCAATGAATTCGATTATTAATGATTTATTAGCAGAGGAACAACGACTGCAGGTCCTCTCTTAGGGGATATCTCAGGGACCATCTGACCTGGCACTTACTGTATCCACCTTTGCACCAAACCGTGGTTCCACTACTTTAACTTGTCGCGGCTGTAACAAAGTAGGACATATCATCGCTCAGTACAAAGATTGGTGCGCGTATTTTCGAAAGACTGGTCATGGTATTCAAGACTGTCGTTCACGTGCCTATGCATCCTCATTCGGCCGTGGACGTGGTGGTCGAGGTCGTGGCCGTGGTCGTGCTCTTTCTGCTACTTCTACGACTACTTCTTTCGAGTCTTCTGTTAGTGATACTGCATCCACTGGTTCTACTGAAGGTCTTTCCTCACCTTTAACTCCTGTGATGCTACAGCAGATCGTGCAAGCCCTTTCTGCGGCCGGTATGTCAAGTATCACCTCGTCTTCTCTATGGTTCTTCGATTCTGGTGCTTCAAATCATATGACTGGTGATGTATCACATCTCCGCAATACTCGTCCCTACACTGGCAATCAAGCTATTTCTAGTACAGATGACACTAAACTACCCATTCAGTCCGTTGGTTCCTTAACTTCCTCTCCTTCTGACCATCGCCAGTTTACCCTTCGTGATGTGTTTCATGTCCCTATACTCTCCTCAAATTTAATTTCTATTGGTCAACTTACATCCAACAACTGCTTGGTCATCTTTCTTCCCAATTGTTGTTTTGTACAGGATCTAGCAACAGGGAAGGTACTTGGGAAGGGTAGGCGGCATGGATGTTTGTATGTGCTGGACTTTCACCCATCAATTACTCCAGCTCGTTATTTCTTCTCTCCATCTTCCTCAGAGATTTGCTCGGCAAATAAAATGTGAAAACTCTGGCATTTTAGCCTGGGTCATCCACATTCTTATCGTTTGATTCAGTTCTTTTCTTCTGGCATGTTAGGGAACATTTATCTTAATAAACGTGATTTGGATTATTCTTGTTCTTCATGTTTCCTTTCAAAAAGTGTATTCCCTTTCCTCTAAGTACTACAAAATCATCATCAATGTTTGAACTAGTGCATACGGATGTATGGGGTCCTTCCCCAATTATGTCTCTATCTGGACTACGATATTATGTTATATTCATTGATGATTTCACCCGTTACACCTGGATTTACTTTTTGCACAGTCAAAGGTGTTTGAAAATTTTAAAATATTTCATTTTATGGTGGACACTCAATTTTGAGTAAAAATTCAGACTCTCCGCTCTGACTCGGGGGGGGAGTATCTCTCCACAAATTTTTGTACATGTCTTCAGGGTCATGGGATTACTCATCAGACCACTTATTCTGATACTTCACAACAGAATGGGGTGGCTGAACACAAAAATCGCCATATTTTTAAAACTGTTAATACCTTAATGACAACTATGAGTGTTCCTCGTTCCTTCTGGGCGGAAGTTATGATGCATTCAGTCTACTTGATTAATCTGTTGCCAACCACAGTTCTGAATAATAAATCTCCCTACTTTGTTCTCACCGGTTCTCTTCCTACATATTCCACATTTCGTGTTTTTGGTTGTGTATATTATGTTCATCTGGCATTACGTGAACGTAACAAACTTTCTCCAAAATCAGTTAAATATATGTACTTAGGATTTAGAGAAACTCAGAAGGGTTTTTGTTGCTATGACCCGGTCTCTCGTCGTGTACGACTTCTCGCCTTAGCCTCCTTAACGGATCAAAAGACAGATCAGACTCCCTTGGAACTTAACGTTCAATATGGCCGTGACGATGGTGAACTCCTTGCAGATCCCACATTATACTGCCGTTTGGTTGGGAGTCTGGTTACTTAACAATGACTCGTCTTGATATTGCCTACGCGGTCCAAGTTGTCAGCCAATTTGTTTCGGCTCCTCGAACTCTTCATATGATTGTAGTATTGCGCATCTTACAGTACCTACTTGGAACTTTGGATCGATCTCTGTTCTTCTCCTCCACAGCCCCTCTGGATCTTCGTGCTTATTCAGATACTGACTGGGCCGGCTGTACTCTCACCCGCAGATCTACCACTCGCTACTGTGTTTTTCTTGGCACTTTTCTCATCTCTTGGAAGTGTAAGAAGCAGGCCACTATTTCCAAATCAAGCACGGAAGCCGAGTATAGAGCAATGTCAGCAGCTTGTAGTGAGATTATCTGGTTGCGTGGATTTCTTTCTGACTTGGGCATTCATCTACAAGATCCTACTCCACTCCATGTAGATAATCTGAGTGCCATTCAAATTGCCTCTAATCTGGTTTTCCATGAACGGACAAAGCATATTGAAGTTGACTATCACTTCATCCATGAGAAGTTTCAGTCTCGGCTCATTTCACTACCACATGTCGCTTCCCATGATCAGCTTATCGACATTCTCACAAAGTCCCTCACTTCTACACGACACTCATTTCTAGTTAGCAAACTATTACTTGTCGATGACCCGCATTAGTTTGAGGGGGGATGTTAGACAGGCCACATGCCTTGTATAGCCGATTCTATAGATAGACGATGTATGAATAGAAGATTTTGTATTTATCATTTTACCTTGTATAGTTGGTGTAAAACTCTATATATTCAACCCTTCAGGGTTGTCTCAAATACACAGAAAAGCAAAGGAGAATCATTTTCCTTAAAGCCTTCATTGTTTTTGCTTTCTTTCAGTATCAATATTGTTAATATTGGAAAAAAAAAATCATACACATCGAAAGGGGAGATTATATGACACTATAATTACAGGCCAACAATTGTGGACATTACTAAGATGTCCAAAGGGATTAAGTCTATCAGTCACAATCCCTAAACAAACATTACGACATTCCTCAGTAAAACTTGGCTACTTGATATTTATTAAAACCTAACATGATAAATCATATGAATGCTGCATTACACCACTATATTCTTTCAGTTGAGAACGCCAAATCATTTACTCCGCTATCCATGGCACATTACAAAATAAAGTAAAAAATGATTACTTATTAATTTTCTTAATAAAATGATATGGGATAATATTAAAAATAATTTAACATTGAATGCTCACATATGTAGCCTCTATAACCTTGGTACTAGAGGAAAATATCTCAAAACCTTCGATGGAACTTTAACACCTTTTTTTGTCAAGTAATTTGACTTCCATCTTGATGTATGACATTTGGATCAATAATTTAATCCAAATGATCCAAATGTCAATGATTAGATAAGAGTTTAGGGTCCAATAAGAGCACATTTCTTAGGTTTTCATGAGGTTAGCAAGTTGTGGCACAATTTTGACCTAAAAATTTGGCCCAATTTGAAAATACAATCCAATCATTCTATTCTACTTATTAAGATCTTTGATTTGACTGGCTACTCACCACGATCGGGTTTTGGATGAGAAAGATATTGGGCAAACAAGATTGATCAATAGTATGATGGGCCGTATCTTGCATTCCAATAGCCAGATTTGAGTAAAATTTAATCTAAATATCTGAAGTCCTTTGCTCATCAATCTAAAACGATCAGATTATCCAAATTTTGTCTAGATCTAGACATATTGATCGTATCCATTTAAAGATAGCCTAATCATATTTGATTGATCTCATTCTTATAAGCTATTCCCCCAATAAACTTTCATTATACTTAAGCAATCATTTTTGGTTATTTAACAGATGTCCTTAGTATTTTAATACATCTTATAATGTTTATTTGACATCCAACCTGCTCATAAGATCAGACAAACTTAGGTAAAGGGAATAAATAAATACCAACTCGACCCAATAATTTTGTGGCCCTGAGAGGTTTTCAACAGTAAGAGTTTCATCCCCACTACTTCCTAGTCCACTCAAGTCTTAGATTTGCCTTATTTTTGGGCTCCTGCCCTAAAATTATTTGTCAAAATGGATAGTCGGTGTGGATAAAAAAATAAACATCAATGTGGGCCCCACGAAACCCTATAGGACCATCCATCTTTAGCTAATTAGCCTTGTGGGGCAGCTTTTATGTCTCAGTGGGGTACTTTTTCATTTTTGATCAACCAATAAATGTCAACCAATCTAATAGCCAGCTAAACGAATGAGTGTAATTTTTCATTTTCGACTGTCCAATAAATTTCCACCAATAAATTTGATCCACTTATCTTAAATTTGTTAAATGTTTTTTCCAATCTCACCAATTTATTCTTAAATCTCTCTTTTTTTTTTAATCAAACTTCTCATTTCTTTTAAACTTCTAGACTGTTTTTTCAAAATGCAAAATCTCAATTTCAAAAAAAAAAAAAATTTCCTAATATCTATTTCTCTTTCAAAATATCAATTTTTTTTAAACTGTGTGGAAAGGGCCCCATAGTTGGTCGATTGGCAGGGGCCCCGCCGGGTGGGCGGAGGCTCCGCTCGGGCGCTGCCTGGCTGGGCGAGGCCCCGCCGATCTGGCGGAGGCTCCGCAGGGCATCTGTCTGGCCGGCGGTGTCCACCCCCCCCCCCCTCCGGGGACGTCGAAAATGTGTGGGACCCACCTCGGATCCCATCGGAAGTTGGTTCATGGCCCCCCGCACAAGTTCGAGCCTCATCTTGCGAGTATTCATGCTTTTGGCGTGTTTTGCACGTGGGATTAACTAAATTGACCTCCATACTCGTCAATTGACGGACTAGATGGAGATTAGGATCGTTTTACATGGTCAAAGGTGCCTACGGGGTGAACTACGATGGTCAGTTTCGATCGAATCCAACAACCGACGAAACTAGAAATCCTATAACCGTTTCTACTTTTTATCGCACCCTCCTAAGTCAAAGTACGTCAGTGGGCGTCGTGTGACCATAACCCAGGTCCAGTTTAATCCAAATCATTCTCTGATACCAACTTATAACACCCTGAAAATCGGGAGTCGAGCATAGACTCAACTCCCGAGTTCCAACACATCACTTATGCAACATAGATAATAATGATTAAATATTGTCTTTATTAGTGCCTTAAACATGAATGAGATTATACTAAAATAACATATCATACTCTAGAGGCATTTAAAGTATGCTAGCGAAAGACTGTGATATGTATATAAACTATGCAAAAGTAATAGCAAGCCCTCAGAGTATGAATGTCACTAGATTAAATAATTACAAGTTTAATTCAAAATATACAAAATCAGATTGTGTAATGTTCTCTATCCAAAACCCTGTAGCCCCGTCAGCGCAACTCCAGGTCTACATAGACCCGCCAGAGAGTTGCATATAGGAGAACTCCTCGTCATCGTAATAGTCCGGCTCTGCCTCATAAGCATCGCCATCACCTGCAGCTAAGATAGAGTCTGGTTGGTGTTTAAAACACCATCCCAGAACGTGGGAGTGAGTGATCAACTCAGTGGAGCTATAAGGCAAAGGTTAATATGTTATCAATTCAATCAAGCAGTAATGATAAAGCAATACAATCAAGCATCCCTAAGTACTCTAGTTAATGCAAAAATGATATGTATTAATGATGCATGACCTCGCCTGCACTCCCTCTGCGATCTTCCTCTTACGATCGCGGTATGCACCCCTTCCTCTGTGCTCAACACCAACGCCAAAGGCACATGCAATGTGGTGCATGAGCGTGATTACCGAGTTCTTATTAGACCTTTTCATACAGCAGGATTGGGAAGCTAAGATACCTCCCTTATATCATTTCCCAAACAATGATCCATTCTAGGGTCGTCAGTCCTAACTAGTCTCAAACGATGTTGCAGTTCCAGGTCGCTACAAAGAGCTCGTCACCTCAATGCAGGCCTAGCTTATACTCTAGTTGCTACGGAAAGGCTCGTCGTCTCAGCGCAGTCTCAAAGTATGCTCAAGGTCACTACGAATGGCTCGTCACCTAGTCGTAGGCCGATAAGTCGAATACAGTATCCCATACACCACCATATTTGGCTCATAAGTTTGGGTTACTCACTGGTTACTACGGGGAGGCTCGTCACCCCAACGTAGGCCGACAGCACGGCTACGGTGTCTAATACACCACCACGTCTAGCTCACGAGTCTTATCGGATAGAGGTACCAAGGTTAAACGAGTTTGGCACTGGTAAGTTAGTATCTTAGATTCAAACAGTAGCATCCATACATGGTGAACATACATCGGGCCAATCGGGTTACTTGATAAGCTCGATTAGTACGAGCGTACGTCAACTTAATCGACATGAAATGCATAACCATTCCACATGGCCTAACCACTGCCATCAAACAACATACGACTCGGATTCGTCAAACATATCCATCGTAGCTAAATCAATTCGGCCACCGAGCGTAAACCGTTACCAATTGCCTGGGCTACATTATAGTTCCAATCACACTTCAAACATTAACATTCACGTGTAACAACCAAATCCAACATGTGACAACCAAATCTGAATATAAATCTTTATCTGAGCATTTCAACATATCACATACTACACATGTTACAATATATAGGCAATTCATCCATCAATCACATAGTAGTAGGGTAGGTTACGTAAAGAAACTGTAACCATAGATGAGGGGATTGAGAATCCCATCTCAACACCCTCATTACATACATTTAAACTAGCATTTTCTCATTCAGGCATTTTATCAAACACTTAGTCTACACATATTACATACATGTAATAAATCAGTTAAAACACATGTTATAGCAAATCCTCCTACATAGGAGTTTCTACACGCACAACGATCATGTATTAGCAATCAGTAATCATAGCAAGTACAAAACATAATTCCATATTCATTCAAACATTTTAACAAACACTTAGAATATATTCGAAATAGCCTAACCTACATATATATGTAATATGTTGAAACATCTTAACTACGCATAAATGATAGTACTCAAGTCAGTCATAAATCATTAACTGACATTGAAAGCCTTGAAAACGATAACCTAAATGTTTATAGTCTGCACCTTACGTCGGTAGACACGTAACGAACTCAGTTCGTATGCCAAGTCTTTGTCTACGGCACAACGGCCACCTATAGTATGAAATAGGTTAGCTATTTCATCACTTATACTATTTGAAATCCTAAAATAGGTTAAGGTTAGGATTTCTTACCCGAAAATGGAACCAGAATCGCTGGTATAGCGATACAGTAGCGGTGATACGATACGTAGAGCAGCAGGAAAGAATCTCTGCAGCAAACCCTAGCTTTCCCTCACACACACTCTCTCTCTTTCCTTCGCTTTCTTTTTCTCTTCTCTCACTTAGGGTTAGAAATTCGTATGTGAAGGGTGAGAGAGGGTTTGAGGCCTTTATATAAGCTCAGAACTATGGGAATGGCCCCAGGGCTATGGTATACTTAGGTTATAGCCAAAGAGTGGCCGTTTCGGTCCAACAGAGCTGTTCTGGAGGCTCCTTTTCTACATGCAGTCGGACTTAAGTTCCCTAACATTGGATTTAGGTCAGGCTAAGTTTTCAGTACGATTGGATTTGTGGATCGACAGTGGCGGACCAGTTTCAGTTCAACGGTCACCGGTACTCGATCAGGGTCACAAGTGCACTGACATGTGTTGAAAATTTTCCCTGATCCGAGGGTGTATTTGGGTCAGAATCTAACGGTCTGAATCCTTAGATTCAGCCTGCAAGTGAACGACTCAATTCACTTAAGTTTTAGTTCATTTCCTAGAGATATTCGCGTTTCTCACACACTTCGCTCCAGGCTCATATTATACGTTTCTGGATACCTTTAGGACTTGATTTCCAAGATGGTTGTCAAGTCCAGTAATGTGGTCATAACCGTATAGTTTTTGGGGCAATCGGACTTTCGACGTGCGGTTCAGGTCCGATACGAAGTTTCATGATGCTCCCGAGAGCAACTGGGTTTTGAGATGGATCCTAAGTTTTTAGGTAATGTAGCGTTAGCGATCCTGCAGATTTTGGGTCATACAGATCGTATTTAAAGTGATTAGTGCTAATTCTACAGATAACCGAGTTTAGCACTAGTTAATTCTCGCTTAATTTCTAAAGGATTTGGTCCTTAGCGATTTCTGCATGAGGTGGTGCTGAGTCTTCGTACGGATTTTTCCGAGACGTTACATTTCAAAATGTCAATTTTTTGTCAAAATCTAAAATTTTTTAATCTTAATTTTTCTTCAAAACTTTTATTTTCTTTAAACTTATTCATTTTCCTTTTCAAAATATTTTTTTCCAAGCTTCACAATGTTTTCTTCAAATTATATTTTTTTAATCAAAATTTAATTTTTACCATCAAACTTTTCAATTTTTTTCAAAATACAAAATCTCTCTATTTCCAAAATCTTTTTTTTTTTTCTCAAACTTCTCAAGCTTTTGAAGATACCATATTTTTTAAATCACACATTCTTTTCAACTTATAATTTTTTCCTGAGTGCCAATTTGCTTTTTCAAATATCAATTTTTTTCAATATTTTGGTTATTTTTAAATATAAATTCTTTTCAAAATCTCAATTTTTGTCAAACATAGTTAATTTTTTTCAAACTTTTCAACTTTATTTTTTTAAAACACAATTTTTTTTTTAACTTTTCAAAAATGTCATTTTTTACCAATTTCTTTTTTTTTTTTCAAAATCCCAATTTTCGTTAAATCAAAATCTCAATTTTTCTAAAACAATGTCTATTTTTCTTAAACATCTCAACATTTTCTTTCAGAATCGTAATTTTTTTTTAACTTCTGAATTTTCTTCTTCAAAATAATAATTTTTTGTTAAATTTTTTATTTATTTTTAATCTCAATTTTTTTCTATTTTCTTTTTCCCGATCTCTATTATTTTTTTTAAATCTCTTTTGTTTTTCAAAAACAACTTTGTGGATTTTTCATGTGATATTGCCAAGCATTTAAAAACCAATTTTCATGCAAAAATAAAAATATATTCCTCTATTGATACAAAAAAAAAAAAAAACAAACAAACAAACAGACAAACAAACAAAATCAATGCATTTAATCAATCCATAAAAAAATCATATTAAATTTTGGGTCAAAAGTTGCTAATTCTATTAAAAATCCCCTCTTTGATTAAAATAAAGTAAAACTTTCATCAAATTTCACCCAAAAATAATAATAATGAGGTTTCGATAGTAGTCCCATTTGGTAAGCTTTTGCGACAGACCATACTCCGTTGCATAACGATGAAAAGTCCGTCGCTAAATATTGAAACGTGGGGTTAATTTTTCGAAAAACTAATTTTGTGACGAATAAAATCCGTCGTACATTTAGTGATGGATAAAATCCGTCGTACCTTTTGCTACGGATAATATTCGTCGTAACATTTGCAACGAATTATATCCGTTGCAAAAATAACAATTTGCGACGGATAATGTCCGTCGTAAAAATCCTGCCCAATGTTTTCATTTTCTTACTTTTACGACACACAAGTCCGTCGTAAACATTTTCAACATCGCTCCCTCAATGAAGCAAGATTTTTTTGTCATAAAACATTGTCATTTTTTTTTGCTCTTTTGGCGTGGTGTACCAAAATAGATTATTGTTTTGATAGAGCCAAGTGGACCTAGAAGCCTTCCAGATTGCAATCTATTGACCCTTCCAAGCCATAGGGTCAGAAGTTACATCTCAGCAAAAAAAGAGGGCATGGTTACTACAAGAAAGGAAACATTGAATGGCAACATCTTTGTTTCCACTCCATATCAATATTTCAGTTGCCAATTACACACCTTGTATCTATCAAAATAATCATGAACATTATTACAAAAAAAAATTTAAAAAAAAAAACTTTTTAAATTGGATTCAAATTCAAAATGCACATTGATCGTATAGCTAGGAGTGATTAACATGATTTGGCATACAAAGATGTATAAGCAAAGGGGAGTTGTTTGATACTCTGGCCGTTTTTTATGCTCGATACGCATGCACTTAGATATTGTACACATAACATACATTAACGTAAAACTAAACTACTAAAATTGTAGGACCCATTGCAACTAAGAGCTCAGAGAATCAAATCGGTCGAACAATCCAATCCACCGATTGGTGGATTGCTGAAATAGTACCATTGAAAATTTTCATTTCAATGATTGAATGTCCGCCAATGCTATATTAGGACCATAATGTAGGCAGTTTAACACAAATGTGTATGGCTATACAATCCGTACAATTCTCAGTACGTGCATTATCCACCATACCCTACCAGCGTATCAAAATTATTCTCATAAATGAAAGGAGGCAGTACTAATTATGTGAACCAGGTGAGTATACGAACATTCGTGGATTTTCTTTTTTTTTCTTTCTTTCTTATTTTAGAGAAAGGTGGGAGCACACCATCTGTAATTTTGTTGATATAGAAAAATTTATACATAGATTCAGGTGGATCCCACAAAAAGAAAAGGGTCTCACCTATCATATACTCACTAAAACAGTACAAAATGTACACTTGATGAATAGAGACAGAAAAACATTGCCATACAGATCTCCTGAAACAGGCCAGATTTAGGCCACAGCCTCTCTAGAAACCCTGAAGGCATCTGGCAGAAGAAGCCATAAAGAACGTCACAGGTTGGATTGCCACACACCAATGGAAGAAATCCACTTTCTTCAGCCCATCCAACAAAGCCGCCATGCAATCAGCTCCAATGCCATACCACATCCCCACTCTGCCATCCTCAAGAAACACACATTCACTTCCATCCTGACCGTTGTCCATCCGGCTGAAAGGCCTGGGACCTGAAGTCTCTCCAGACAAACAAAGCAGCCTACACTCTATTTACATCTGCAAGGCAGGCTCGGCAAAGAGCTGGAACACACTGGTCAACAGGACTATACAAGAGACAGTGACTCTCACTTCCATGCAGCCTGGACTGAGAGAATAAGTGAGAACCAAGCTCCCTAGCAAAGCTGAAAATCCTGGAGCTGCTCAAAAAGGCCTCCACTCACATCCAAAGAAACAAACAACAGAGCCTTGACTGAAGGATTGACTGGAATGATTACAGAAAACACGGCCCTTGAGGCTTTGACAGAGCTGGAGCCCTGAGAATTCTGTCTAATAAGATTTAGAAAATTAGGCAGGGCAGACAGGCAACCCCAGCACCCACTGGAGCAGAGCAGGACAACAGATCTTAAGCAGAGCAGCACCGACACAATCAACACAGCACCTAATCCAACCATGTAACGGATGAACGCTCCTCAGAAGCTCCAGCTGCACCAATACAATATTGAAGCATGACATCAAAAACACCATCACTCCACAGACAGGCTTGCAAAAACATCATTGCTCCACTATGAATTCTACCTTTGTAGTATCCTCCACATTTATCCTTTCAAGCTTTTGACAGGCCATGCATGGAGAATGGCTGAAATATAGATAGCACAGCCAGGATCTATGGCCCTGAAATAATCTGAAACTTCACTACATACCACAGCAAGAGATCCCCATACAAACACCTGCTGTAACATATGGTGATGAAGCATAGCCCCAATATCTGACCAGCCGAGCCAGCATGGTAAAGGACAGGATCTGAAAGCAGCCACTACCGGTTGCGACGATGCAGCAGAACAATCGTTCACAGAGGCTTGGATGCACAAGACTGCAAACTGATCTTGAATGACTTGGAGAAGCGGCAATGCTTTGAGTTTATATTCCTTGCAGCAGAATCTTGTCCATGCAAGCCACCTATATATTAAAATTGGAATTCAGCTACTCTTCTCATCGGGATGTCCTCAACCTAAGCATCTTTATCCCCATGTTGTCCAGCACCAACAGACCTTAGATCTCCCACGGCAGATCAGCTCTGCTACTAAAAATCCGATTCAGCTCCCCACTAATACCATCCTATTTCACCAAAAAATCATTACAATAATAATAATAACATAAATTGAAAAGACAATGTTTGCTAAGCATACATAAATGTCGAGCCCTACCCATAAACATGCAGCCACATAGGCATAGGCGAATATGGTGTGTGCCTGTGTATGAAATTTGAGCTTCCCAACAGCTGGATGGACTATCTTGTGATTTTTATTTTTTTTAATTCAGATTTGGATGGGACTATCTTGTAGTTGAAAGATCAGACCACTTCACTCTTAGGTAGGCTACAATGAAAAAATAATAAACACTGCGGCGCACATTGAATTAGTTACTTACATCTTGGATTCTCTCATCAACACCCACACAAAATTGTATCTTCTCTTCTTTGACAGTTGCCGTATCCAACTGCCTCTTCTGCTTGGCTTTTGAACGGTTTGGACCCACTGCTGCTGCACGATTGTTCGTCTGTGTATATGGATTTGAAACTGGCCCCTTGGGTTCCCGCCAACTGCACTTCCACTTGTTGGAACAGATTTGTCTGTTAGATAATCAAACAAGTGTAATATTTGATTAATGATACATCTAAAGTTAATTAGACCCATAATTTAGATAGCTTAACTTTTGATTAATAATACATCTAAAGTTAATTAGACCCATAATTTAGATAGCTTAACTTGTATCGCATGTATGCTACAAGTGTACAATTTCTTAGCACCTGTGCATCATCTGTCATAGCCCTTCATAGGTACCGAACTTTTGCTCATCAACGATACAGATCCCACTGCAATTGGCAACAGGATCAGTACATAAACATTAGATATGTATCGAATTTCAACCCAAATAATAGTAATAATAATATTAGTAACAAAAATTGAAAAGAGGTTTGCTAAGCCCCTGTAAGTAATGTAGACCTGCTTCCATAAACATGAAGCCACATGGGCAATATGGTATGTGTGTATGACACATCGAGGTTTCCATCAGCTGGTCGGCACTGATTAGACATTATGGTTAAATGATTATAGGCCATTTCACCCTTCAGGTGGGCCACAATGCAAAACTAATAATGATAAAACAGTGTGGTGCACATTGAGGGAAGCTCAGATATCACACACGCCATATTGGCAGCTTTCTGTGTATGAGCTTGGGAAGTGTCAAGATTGCAATATTACACATGAGAAACGTAGGCATCCATGTGGGTGGATGTGTCCCAATTCAAAAGATGTGTGATATCTGACCTTACAGAAAGCTCAAATTTTAGAGGTCGATTGGATGTCTATAAATAGATTTACAAGTGTAACCATTTATGGCCTATCCTATTTGGCTAAGTTGTAAATGATTTACAAGTAAATGATTGTCTATGTTTGGATTAACTGTAAAAATGGAGAGCCAATCTTTGAAAATATAGCCATTAAGCTGTAAATAGAGAATCTGGAAATAAAATCCCACCTTTTTGCCTGAGATGGGTAAATGTTGTATATCATTTACAACCTGCTGTAAATGATTTACAACCCAAAAAAGTATCCAAATGCAGTTTGTAAATGATTTTCCTATAAATCATTTACATCTTGCCCCCATTTACAGGCATTCAAACGACCCCTTAGACACATGCTTTATACTTACACGTGCCATGTGAGAAAATGTATTATAAATATACCACCACAATACAACACCTCCCTAAAAAAGGGTTGGACATGGGACGCAACGGTGTCCTCTTCTTCCCAATCCAATTTCTCCCACCATTCACTTTCTCCCCTAATTTCTCGCAAAGACGGTGCACTATCGGCCCGCCTTGCAGAAGCAGCAGCTTCTTAAGCTTGGGACATCTTTGCACTGTTATTAATTCCAAAGAATGCCAATCCAGTTTCACTGGGGGATCACCATCTTCATTTACTCCACAGATTCGCACCAATTCCGGTAGGCAGACTAAGCATAGATCTCTTAGTTTAGGTAGGAGACCCTCATTATCCACCACATTGGAAATGATCTCCTCTACTCCTTTGCAACTATCTATGGTGAGCGTGACAAGATTAGGAAGCCCACCCTTCATCTGCACCGATGACATAACAGTCTTCTTCAAGCCATGGCAACCCCAAAGTGTCAGATTAGTGAGGTTTTGGAGCTTTACAACTAACCCCATTTCCCAAATACTCTTCAAGCTTAGTAGCTCTTCAAGACTCAAGGTTTCCAGTTTAGAGAGATCATCGTGCTGCACCTTCATGGGCGGTCCAGCAAACACATGCTCCATTCCTTCACAATCGCTCACCTCGATTGTGGTTAGATTCTCCATTCTTGTCAATAGACAAGATGAGAGTAGATGCTTTAGTTTAGGACATCTACGCACTTCCAGGTCCCTAAGATTGCTGAGGAATGTATTTGGAAGAAATCCATCTTCATCCTTAGAGACAACCTTCTCTAGATTTGGCAAATCTTTTAACACTAATCTTTGTAAATTAGGAAATGCATTTTCTGGAGACTCCTTTGCACTGACAACATATTTCATATCAACACATTTCCCAATCTCAAGTCTTTCCAAACATGGGAATCCCCCACCACCATCAAGTACCCTTGGACCCTTGCAACCATGTAACTTTAAATATGTAATCTGTGGTAAAAGCATTCTAACCCATCTTGGAATGGCACTACAACCAGCTAGCACCATCACTCTCCAGGAAGTAGAGAAGAATCCAGGTAAGTATTCTAAATCATAATCGAAAAAATTTCTTTCATGCCTTGATTGGTATATGAAGAAAACAAACTTCTTCAATTTTGCCCAATGTATAATCTGAGGATAGTCTTGTTGGAAACATTCCACATCCTCAATCCAGAGTTCTCAATGAGACAATTCTTTCAGAGATGCCACCTCACCAAAAGTAGCACTGTTGTTGCTGCTGCTGCTTGCATCTTTTCCTTCAACCTCCCACTTGCAAAAGCTCTTCCACATCTTCAATTCTTCCAAGTGAGTCAACCTTGATATAATACCACTTGGAACAATTGAAAGATGCCAAGTCTCTGTCAAGTCCAAGCTCACTAGATTAACCAATTCTCCAATTTCAGTTGGCAACTCATGTAAGTATTTGTTCCGTGACAGATCGAGGGATTCAAGCTGCTTCAGTCCTTGAAGTGCTGATAGACAAGTCCCTTTAAATATGCACTTTCTTAGGCAAAGCACCCGTAGATTCACCAGGTTTGATAGCGACGGTGGTAACCTACTGATAGTCGTTATGCTTAGATCGAGAACCCGAAGTTCTATTGTTGCTTCCAAAACCCAGCCCTGTATTTCAGTCAGCTCCTTGTTTTCAGACATCATCAATGTCAGCAATCTAGGACAATGCATCCCTTTTGGCAATTTATCAATTCCACTTCTCATGAGAGAAATCCTCTTGTATTCCTCCCAGTTTATCAAACCTTTCAATCCAACTCCAGCTCTCACCAAAGATTTGTAGTGCTCATCTTCTTTTAATGAAATCGAAATGGCAACATCCCTTACAATGTCATGCATCTTCACATATCCTTCATCTTTACCTTCTAATAACAAACAAGAAGATTTAAGTTCTTCAACCCAAGTGTGCCCTTTATTTATTGTTTCATTCAAACTTCCACCGTCTTCCAAAAAGCCTTCACCTTTCCATAGTTTGATCATCCTGTCAACATGAATATCATAATCTTCAGGAAACAAACAGCAGAACAAGAACCCCGGTTTCAACTCAACTCGCAAATGGTCATAGCTGAGTTTGATAGACTGGTACACACTCCTCTCCATGTCTTTGATATCGCTTGGCGCAGACCTCTTCAGCTGTGACAATGCATTATCCCACACACTAGAATTTCTCACGCCTCTGAGTGCCCTTCCAAGTGTTATAATTGCAAGTGGAAGACCGCCACATTCCTTGAAAACCTCTCTTGCCTTGGTATGCAAGGAAGGGTCATCAACAACATCACCTGCTTTCTCTTTGAATAGTTTCCACGATTCATCATCTGAGAGCGCTTCTACTTTGATATTAACTTCGCTTTCCATTCCTCTGCACACATCTTCACTTCGAGTTGTGAATAAGATCTTACAACCCTCAAGGCTGTTAATAGAGGGAATCCCTACATTGGCCAAATCAAGTCGCTCCCATAAATCATCAAAGATGATGAGAAAGGGCTTCTCTTTTATTAATCTGTTACTCAGGTCAGTTGCTCGCGAGGTTTCATTCTTCAAAGTCAAGCCCAATCTATATGCAATGTCGCCCTGGATCTTTCTGATTTCCACGTCCTTTGAAGCGGTCACAATTATGACTTTATTGAATTTTTGTGTACCTTCCAACCTATTATTCACATTGTTCACAAGGGTAGTTTTGCCAATGCCACCCATGCCCCATACACCAATTATTTTGATATTTTCATCACCTAAAGCATTCATGACTTTTTCGAAGGATGATTCCACTGATGGTAGACCCTTGATTGATGGAGCTGGCTGATTTATGACTTTAGGAATGAGTGGGGGCATTGTCACCCTCATGAAATTCCCTTCATTGCAGTGCTTGGAAATACTCTCCATTGCTTGTTTTGCTTCCTTGCTTATACTATAACGCCAGCTTAGATTCGAACAAAACAGACGTCTCGTGTTTTCTGCCACTCTTTGCTCTATCCTCTCTGCTTCTTCTTTCATGTGAACAGCTCGTGTTAGCCATAGCTTAACTTCTCCAATTTCTTCTTCGCCGTTGGAGCAACCTGTGCTTACCCGTTGATCTATATGCTCTCTCTTGGCCACTAGATCTTCTACGCGGTCTTTCAGATCCTTAACATTGTCATTAAAATGAATAAGGTAGCCCATGTGTTTCTTAAGAGGATTCAACACACACTTTCCGATTTCAACAATAGCTAAATCCACCGCATCCATTGCCTATTCAACACAAATAGCATCATAAACAACAACAACAATAACAAGGAGAAAAACTGGATTATTTTTTAAGATAAATATTAATGAAACTCATTTAAGGCAATTCGATTTAGCTCACTATCAAGTTGATCATTCAAAAAAGTTCAGGATTCAGCCACAACACTTGGTTGACTACACATGAAATTGTTTGCTTGCTAACAAAGGTTGGTGGGAAGCAAAATCTGAATGTGGATGTGATCCCCATCCACCTTGCTGTGTGTATTGTGGATACCATGAAACCTATCTAACAAGGTAAACTCACCATGAAAAGTAGGCCCACCTTGGTGTGTGGATTGTGTATGTCATTCACATGTATAATTCACTATTTAATAATTGAATAACTGAATGCCATGTGTATATCAATTACTAGTGTGATAGATCGAAAACATCACTAAATCATGAAAGAGGATGGCCCAAGTTCTTTAGGTCCAACAATAATGTAGGCCACATGTATAGTTCACAGCTTAATTTTGGTATAGGCGCAGTTGATGAGGTTGATCACCATCTTTTCAAGCTCTCTGGATTCATCATAAGGTTTCCTCAAATCCACGAGGGATAAAATAGAAATAATTTCTAATAATTTCGAAAATAAATTGATTGATTATAAAAAGGAAATTACAATTCTTTAAATAATGAGTTCAAACCTAGGACGTATTTTTAGACTCAAACTCCCTAAAAACGTGATTTACTATAAATAGTAAACTTACTATTTATAGACGGTCATGATTCCTACTAGACTTCATGGTTTTCGGCCAAAATTGTAAGTGTACAATGTGGCCTAACCATGTCATTCTCCTAATTTTTCTAAGCCCTTTTTATGTTGGGCACGACTCCTACAACTCAAAGGATCAAAAGTTATTATCGAATTAGAACTTACTATTTATAGTAAAAACGAAAATAAAATGGACTTTCAACCATTGATCTGATGGAATCTCGCAAATCTGGCGTGGGCAACCCGGCATAGCAGGTTGGTTGGCTAAAGTAGCTTCTTCTACCCTAAAATCATATATGATATGTCGAAAAACCCATTGCGGTTTGCAAGATATGATTGTTTTAAGGTTCTAACGGTCTTGATCATTTCTGCTTCCAAGCGGGCCTTCTCTGGTCCATCTTTGCCATGAAAGTGTCCGTGACCCGCTCTACATCAAGTATCCATTGCTGGGTATGGGTATAAGCCCCCTTTTGACCTATTTCTTGTAAGAGTCTCTCTCTCTCTCTCTTTGTCTCTCTCTCTCTCTCTCCACATGACAGGTAGTCCAAGTCCATGTAAGTGATCGAGTCCATGTAAGTGATACATTTACTGTGGACCCACAAGACTGTTGGTCTATTCATTGATTGGTCTGACTAAGCCAATTTTGAAATCAATAGCCAGAAGGACCGATGTCAAATTAAGTGGAATGGCACGTTCAAATGATATTAAAGATGAATAGTTCAATTGGACCAATATCAAAGATGAACAATTCAATTAGATCAAATTATCAATAGTCTCATTGCACCATTGTTGAAGATGAATAGTCAAATTATCTTGAAATTGGAGATGAATGATATAATTGAGCCCATATTGAAAATCAACGAGCATTTGGGCCAATTTTGAAGCCCATGTTCTTATGGAATGATACTAAAGATGAGTGATCTGATATCATGGATGAAGAGCCTGATTAGTCCAAAAATGAAGATCAATGGACCGACTCAGTACTAATGATGAACAGTCCAATTGTGATGAATATGGAGATGTATGGTCCAATTGCGCCAATTTGGAAAATCAACGACCTGATTGGATAGATGTCGAATTTTAATAACCCAATTGGGACAATACTCAAGATGAACAGTCCGATTGAACCGATACCATAGATGATCAGTATGATTAGTCCAAAATTAGATATCAGTGGTCCGTTGGGCCGTTATTGAAGATTACCAGTCCATTTGTATCGGAATTGAAGATGAATGGTCCAATTTGGTTGGTGTTAAAAATCAACAGACTGGTTGTACCGATATCGTAGACAAAGGATGTGATTCGAACAATGTTAAAAAATAAATGCTTCGATTGGACCAACACAAAAGACGGATGGTCCGATCAGTCCAAAATTGAAGATCAATGGTTTAGATTGAACTGATATTGAGGACGAACAGTCCAACTAGGTAAATATCAAAGATCAAGAGTAATTAGATTGATTTCAAAAAAGAATGGTCTAATTGGGCAAAAATTGGAGATGAATGATTTGATTGATTTGAAATTGAAGATTAACAGTCCATCTGAGACAATAGAGAAGATCAACAATTAGAATGGACAAATTTAAAAAATGAATAGTATGCTTGAGTCAAAGTTGATAAGATGAAAGGACTTTTAAACAGAACTACTCCAAGTTACAACTAAATGCACCCTAGGTTTTGATTTTTAGGAGCAAAGGGCATCACAAAACAATTAATTTCTGGTACTTCATTTCTGGTACCCTCAGTAGAACTTAGAAATTGTCATTAATTAAAATCTAAGAGGGTTTCTTCTGTATAATTTTTTTCAATACTTCAAAAATGGAGATCAATCTAACTTTCTCATTTTATAAGACATAAGCGAAGCTCTATACATGGCATGCACCTCAAATTCGAACCGTCCAGATTATGAAACATATGTGGATTACTACTCAAAATTATATTGATTATGCCATCTGCTTATTGGACATTTTTTAGTTGAATCTAGACTTCATACTGCCTCCATGTTTTGAGTCTAGTACTTGTCAACCGGGCATGCATAAACACACTTGGAGCATAGAGTTTTTGTAAATTTAACAATAAAAATAGATAATTTGAAAATTAATAAAAGACTTCTTAGGAAAATTAAATTTTCCTGATTAAATTATTCATTTATAATGAAAATATTAAATTAAAAATTAAATTAGTTTATCAAAATATTAAATTAAAAATCACATTAGTACATACTCATACAATCATTGTTTTATTAAAAGCAAATTTTATAATTAAGGAGAAGTTGTCTCTTTTAAATATTGCACAACATTTTTAAATTAAATATTTAAAACATAGAGATTGTATATTTAAAAGATTCATGAAAGTTGACTAGTTACAATCATACTTTCAACTTAAGTTTATGGTTACAATCAATTTACGGTATATTATGTTAGAAATAATGTGTTTAAAACATTAGATAATATTTGAAAAAAATAATAAAATAAATAATAAAATAAAGTAAGAAAATATTATTTATTTGTTTGAGTCAAGGCATGAATGGATCACTTGGCTTGAAACTAAATTTGCCTTCCTTGGATCGTGTCCCAAGTGCACCAGAGAGGAATCATTTGTTAATAAGTCTATATATAAACTACAATTAGGTGCTTAAAACACTGTATCAAATGGGTTAGGTCCGCTGAGTTTGAACTCAACTTATGCGACGGCTTGAGGCACAGTTGCATTGTAAAGAGATAATCCAACCTAAATGGTTATTCCTTATTGGTGGCTTAAGCCTTATATAAACCACATATCTTATATATATGAGATTTCTTTGTTTCTTTTCGATGTGGTCAAGAGAGTCACGGTAAAAGCAAAAACACTTATTTTTTAAAAAAAAATTATATAGAGGAAAAACTTTGAATTTTGAAATAAAATTATTTTTAAAAAATATTTTTAGAATACAATATATTATACTATTTGGGTGGTTCAAGTTTGACAGAAGTGCCACGTGTATGGTTAGGAATCTCCTCTATGTGCGTTGTATACCCCCAAAAAAAAAAAAAAAAAAAAAAATCGATGTGGAAAGAAGTATGGGGCTTGAGCTTTTGGTGCAACCCTAATTTGGTTATATAGAGATTTCTATAATGAGCTGTTAGTTGTACAAGGCAAATACATGACATGTACATGGTATGATTAGATCTCACGAGAAGTTAGGTACACCAGGGGCATGGCACATTGCATGCATGTAGAGAGACTAGAGAGAGAAACCAAGAGAGATCGAGGGCAATGATGCGTTGCACACAATTTATACTACACAGAATTTTGCAAGTGGATGACTCATGTACGCATTTTCCTATTCTATGGCCTATTCCAACTTTAGATCTATTGCATTTTTAGAACGGCATCCTAAAATGAGCAGCACAACAGATGAAATGGAAAATATAAAATTATCCCTTGATTGAAGATCGCACCTAAAGACAGTCAAAATTGAAATTTTGAACTGAACATTTCAAAATCCGAGCTAAAGCCAACCCCAAGCTTAGCCCATTGACAGCCCTATATTCATGATTGAATGGAAAATACAAAATTGTCTCTTGATTGAAGATCGCACCTAAAGATTACTGGTTTGGTGCCCCTTCCCTGGGCTAATTGTAGGGAAAAAATGCTCACCGATCTCTCGCAGTCATATACAGTAGAGATGAGCTTTGAGCATATATCACCGGTTTTCATGAGTTAGGACTCGAGAGATATGTTTCAATTCTAACCCTTAAAAGAAATGCAACTCATGTAAAATATTACTCTTGCTCGAGTGGTAGACTCTCAGGAGTTTCAACACCCAGTCAAGGGTTCGAGTATCCATAGGTGGTGAAATTCCACTAGTGTGAGTGTGTGTTAGTGTGTGGGGGTGTGTAAAAAAAATTAAAAAATTAAAAAATAAACAAATGGAGGCAACGTTAACAGATATTCCAGATAGAGGTGGTGGTATATATATAGTGATGACCTGCCCTAAAATTCAAAAGACAATTTTATTTTTTTATTTAAAAAAAAAAAAAAAAAAACATCTGTTTTAAGCAACTGTGTAAACAACTAATTAAGTTCACAACATCCATCATGTTGTATATATAAATCCACTCAATCAATCAGGTGGGGCCTCTTATTTTAAATGTACATACAAAAATCAGGCCAATATAAAACTCTAATGGGCCATACCTATGTGAAAAATATAAAATTGCTCATAAAACCTCTTTCAAGCAGTGGGACCCAACTGAGTTTTGGATTAGACTGATTTCCATGTATTCACTTCATCCTAGTGAGTCACACCTGATTAACAGATTTGATGAAAGACAAACACCATGGCAACTGTACACGCAAGCATATGAATTCACATCTTAGGGCCCACCTGAGCTTTAGAATAATGTAAATTTTGGTTAATTCTTTCATCCTGATGATATATGTCAGATGAATGGATTGGATAGCATATAAATACCATGGTGGGTCCTTAGAACAAAACTAATGGTGGGAGTTTCATCCCAGCTCTTTCCTGTGGTGTGGCCCATGTGACTGGGATGGTTATAGTTTTTGGGTTAAATGGTTATATAGGAATGTAACTAATGGACGTTTGATCTCATTGAGGATCTAGGTGTGCGGCACGTTGCATGCATGTGAAGAGACTAGGAGAGAGAAAAGGGTGCGTTTACGCAGTTTGTGCTACACTCAGAGAGGGGGGGTGAAATTTCGTGGGTGGACAACTTATGCATGTATACAATTTCCAGCTCCATAGCGCGATTTAGATCTATTATAATTTTTGGATGACATCCTAATCTAAGCTGGCTCAACAGATGAATGGTGTAAATCGATTTAGATTTACTATATTTTTTTGGATGGCATCCTAATCTAAGCTAGCTCAACAGATGAATTGGTGTAAATGGCCGCCCCATGAGTCTGACTACATGCAAAGAAAAGGGGTTCCATTCTCGTGATTCATGATTGAATGGAAGAGACAAAATTATCCCTCTGTTGAAGAACAAGACACCTAAAAGTTAAAACTTACTAGTTAGTGCCTCTTCCCCGGATTGATTGTGGAGAAAAAGTGTCCACCAACCTCTCCCGGTTATATAAAGTAGAGATGAGCTTTGACTATATCTCACCTGTTTACATGAGTTAGGACATCAGAGATATGATTCTATTTTTACCAAATAAAAAATAAAAAAATACAACTCATTTAAAATAAATTAACGAATGCATTTAACAGTTATTACAGATCGAGGCAATGGTAGCGAGGACATACGCTAAAATTCAAGAAAAAAAAAAAAAAAGAATCAAAAACACCTGTTTTATGCAGATACGTATAACAACTAAGCTAATGGCACCCACCATGTTGTATATATAAATCCACTCCATCCATCGGGTGGGGACTCTTATTTTGACCGTACATACAAAAGATAATCTCTATATAAAACTATGATGGTCCACACCGATGTGAAAAATGTAAAATTGCTCATAAAGGCTCCTTCTCACGGTGTGACCTTACTGAGTTTTAGATTGGGCTGATTTATGTATACGAAGTTCATTCCGTTGGATTATAACTGATTAACGGATTTGATGAAAGATAAACACCGTGGTGACCCCACGCAACAACGTATGGTTGGCATCCTATTCCTATCCAATCCTATTGGTGCGGCCAACCTGAGTTATGGATCAGGCTGATTTTTATACCAAGGACCTACATTCAAGGATAAAACCTGATGGATGGAGTTGATTTTACATATTCAATTGGTGGGCCCCACATATCTGGGGTGTTTTGCCGGCTGCCCGTGCAGATAGTGTTGTAGGATAAAAGTGTTATAGAGGATTCCAGTCTACTTACTACAACCATCCAAACTGGGGTTGCACATTGAACCGGTAGAACCGTGGAACCGGACCGGAACCGACCAAACGGTCTGGTTGTCGGTTCCGGTCCGGTTCTAGAGTGCACCGATTCCGATTCGGGTTCCAAAAATTAAAGAACCGGTTACATCGGTTCGGTTCTCGGTTTGGGGATATGTAGAACCGAACTGAACCGTGAACTGATCCGTAGAACCAAGCCGTGGATCCGATCCGTAGAACCGAACTGTGGAACTGAACCTGGAACCGAACTTGGAACTAAACCAAGAACCCTTTGATTGTTTCCATATTTAATTCATGATTTATGGTTTATAATGCACCATTTAATTATTTTCATAAATGTATTTTTGCACACCTTATACAATATCTAAACCATTCATTAAATGGACCACAACATGGATGGACATGGGCTAGATAATAAAATTAAACATACAATTGGGTTAGATTATAAAAAGCCCAGAACCATGGAACCGATCCAGAACCGAACCGATTTTAACGGTTCGGTTCTAGGGTGCCAACGGTCAGGTTCCGGTTCCGAATATCCTAGAACCGTTAGGAACGGTTCGGTTCCGGTTTCACCCTAGAACCGGACCAAATTGACCCGTGTGCAGCCCTAATCCAAACTGGTTTTCATGGACGCGGATTACCTACACGCTACTGAAGGGACGTCAATATGGGGCCCAGCATGATGTATGTATTGTATCCACGCCGTCCATCCATCTAGAGAAATCATTTTAGGACATCATCCAAAGAATGAGGTGGATCCAAAGCTCTAGTGGACCTCACCACAGAAAACGGTGGGGAGAGTGAAGCCCACCGTTGAAACCTTCTGAGGCTCCACCATGATATTTACTTGATATCCAACATTTTCATAAGTTAACAGAGACGTGAACAAACGGAAAATACAAATATCAATTTGATCGAAAACTTCTGTGGCCCCTAGAAGTTTTTAATGGCAGGTGATCAATATCCACTGTTTTCTGTGGTGGGGTCCAATCGAGAGTTGGATCAGCCTCATTCTTTGGATCATGCCCTAAAATAATCTCTCCAAATGGATGGACGGTGTGGATATAATACAAACATCATGGTGGGCCCACCGAATATGATGACGTCACTTCAGTAGCAGAATCTCGCTACTCAACCTGCCACAGCTAATCCGCGTCCGGTTTTCAAACGGAAAACCTTGGATTCCCCGGGCCAGGCAGCAACAGGGGATACTTTCACGTTACTTTCATTAACGTGGTCGAAATGACTTCATGAAATCTAGGCTGTCCATCATCTTACTCCATTCCTTTTTGTTCTCGATCTTAAAAATCAGGATGATTCAACACTTAGGTGGGCGACCCCAATAAAAGTTATAACTAAAATATGTGAATTTGCGTCTTATAGCCCACCTGAGTTTTAGAATACTATAAATTTTTTTGTTAAGTTCTTTCATCTTAGGGCCTGTTTGGCCAGGCAGATTGGATGGGATTGGAAGGGATTGGAAGATAGATCCCGGGATTGGCCAGGCATGCCAAACAGACACGGGATCCTGATCCCGGGATATAGTAATCCCATGGATCTTAAGACAATCCACTGACATCACCATCATTACCTTTAAATCCCATCCACCCTAATCCCTTCAAAATTGCCTGGGACGTGTTTAGTTTGAGGGATTGAAAGCGATTGGAAGGTTTAATCCACTGCCATCACCATCAATTACCACTTTTTCTCGTGGTGTAGTCCACATGGGGATATTTTTGGGTTCATTTCGTAAAATGATCTAGAAAAATGGATAATACACATACCTCATGGTGGGGCCACATGGCACCATCCCAGTAACTCCTGGCTACTGACAGCGTCAATCCACCATTTTCTAATTTTGGGAATTGAAGTAGCTAGTACACTTTTTTGTTGTTTGTATGATTCCAAAATGGAAAATAAGCGTTAAAAGATAGAAATCATGTAAGGTTAGGAAAGAAAAACAGAGGAGAGAGAGAGAGAGAGAGAGAGAGAGAGAGATTACCTCAGAAGAAATTTCGATGGGTGAAAAATCTTAGTAGAAAAAGTAATGCTGGGTCTTCTTGGTTGAGCAGGGGAAGAGTGCTTCCTGCGCACAATTGCATAAGATAGAATTGTAAAAGTAGCAGCCTCGTGCTCGTGCTCTACATTCAATCATCCTGTCATTGACTTGGTGGTGCCCAGCTCATACTTCTTCAAGCCCAGACTCAGTGTGATACAAAACACTTGGGCAGACAGGCCCACTAACAGCAGGTTACAGAGAGCCAAACCCAAGCTCTACGGGGCCCACCGCAATGTGCGTGTGACATCCACTCCATTCACCAGTTTTGCCATATCATGACATGAGCCCAAGAAAAAGGGAGTTCCAAACCTCAAGTTGGCCACACCACAAGAAACGGCGAAGATTTGAATATCTTCCTGGGCTTTTGGATTTCTCTTTTTTCTTTCTCTACAATAGTAATATTTTGTTTTTTCCCTTCGTCAGTGTAGGAATCACCTTATATTATGAATAGGTTCAATGGCATATAAACATTACGGTGAGACCTGAGAAGGTTTTAATAGAGGGTGTCTCCATTCCTGTTGTTTCGTGTGTTTGTGGCTCACTTGAGTTTTGAATCTACCTCATTTTGGGCTCATGTCCTGGCAGAAGCTGAAAAAACTGATGAACTAAGTGTATGCCATGTGGACATCCCTGTAGGTATTCCAGCCCCAAGGTAAACCAAATTAGTTAATGAGCAAACAAACTAATTATTTGGACCGTACATAGATATGATATTAGGACCCATACAAATTAATTCTCCATCCAGCCATGGGCCATCAGACTCAGCCTAAAAAGGGTCAAAAGCTTAACCCGTTGGGCTGAGTCCAAATGACACACCCAAGGGTGCCAAACAACAAGAAAAATATCATTGTCTTCCTCACCTTTTCTTTTTTTGTTAGCTTGTTAGTTCATCCCACTGTCAGTTGACACTTCAGTGTTAGCCACCCCCACTAGGGATCGATGCCAAGTACCTCAATGTTGAAACGAGGTATCTTTCACTCAGTCTACCACTTGAGCCATGGATGAGGGTGTCACCTAGGTAAAACCTTAAATCTGCGAGATAGTTCGAAATTATATTATTAAATAATAATATTGTGTACATGATTTCTCGATTACGTACACCACTAATAAAGAAAAAAGTAAACTCTAATTTGAAATTATCTAAAATAGCAAAATTCTTCTAAAGCTTAATTTGTCAAAAAATTTAAAAAAAAAATTATGTAAACTTTACAGAATATTCTCAACTTAATTATGAGCAACTTCTAAAAGGACATTAAAAAAAAAAAAAAAAAAAACCAACAACGATGAAAATAGAAGTTTTTAAAATTAGTAAATTTTTTTAAAAAAAAATCGTGGTGTTGGACTAGGAGTGCATTTTCTAATGAAACGGATGAATTCAGTCAACATAGTAGATTAATTGACCCCACCATTGCATAAAGGTCAATAAGTCGTGCATTTTTTTTAATTATCCGGATCAAAAGTTACAGCGTTTTGCCGGCTGCTGCGGTAACATAGTGTTATAGAGGATTCCAGTCCCGTGTGAGATTGGATGATCTCAATAGTTAACTAGGCAACACGTACCTGATGATGGCGAGTCTCATTGCAGTTCCAACCAGTTTGCAGAAGTAAAAGATGGGAATTGCCTACTGATGTTGGACAGTGCTCTGTGGGCCCTACCATGATGTATGTGTTTTATCTGCTCATCCATCTGTTTTGCCCCCTCATTTCGGGGGATAGACCTAAAAATGAAGCAAACCGTAAGCTCAAGTGGACTGTAGCATAGGAAACAGTTGTGATTGAACACACACCGTTATAAAAACTTATGTGGCCACAAAAGTTTTGGAAAATGCTGATATTTGTGTTTTCCCCTTGTCCATGTCTAAATGACCTTATCAACAGGTTGGATGACCAATAAACATTATAGTGGGCCCTAGAAAGGTTTCATAAGGTGGGGTCGGTGTTATTAACCCCATTATTTCACGTTGTGTGGTCCACCAGAGCTTAGATCTGTTTTTTTTTTTTTCTTTTACACTAGCACTCACAACCCCATGTATTCACACACTACAACAGTTTTTTTTTTACCACAATGAGGACTCGAACCATGATCTCATGTTAAAACTCCTGTGAGTCTACCTTGTCTCCAACCCATGACCACTTTGAGCTTAGATTTGCTTCTTCTTGGGTTCACACCCTAAAATGAGCTGGGAAAATGAATGGACTGCGTGGATATAAAAACATATACATCACTTTGGGTCCGAGTGCCCAAAATATCAACACACCTCCCGTGTCAGGCAGGGACTGAGCCTACTGTATCACCCAAGACGGTGTGACCCTTACCATGGGGCCCACCTTGATGTGTGTATTCTGTATTCACCTTGTCCATCTATTTTATTTTTTTTTTCAAATCATTACGGGACATTATCCAAAAAAAATGAAGCAAATCCAATTATCAAGTAGACCATAACATAAGAAAAGGTGGTGATTGACCATTAATGGGCCACAAAAGATCCAATCATCAAGTAGACCATATCATAGGAAAAAGTAGTGATCAACCGTTAATAAGCCACAAAAGTTTTGGATCAAGCTGATATTTGTTTTTGCCCTTCATCTAGGCTTATGCGATGGCAAATAAACACTATGTGGAAACATTAAGGTCCGCCCTAAGAGTCACCACTGTTTCCTATACTAGTATAGTCCACTTTATAATTGGATCTTCTTACTTTTTGGGATCATGAACTAAAATTATATGGAGAAACGAATGGACTGTGTGGATACAAAATAAACACATCAAGGCGGGCCCCACAGTAAGGGCCACACTGTCTTGGGTGAAGCTGGGATCTCACCTAATCTGACCGAAACATTTTTTCTTTTTTTTTTAAATAGTTGTTGAAGATGTCTCACCTAATCGACCGAAACATCTTCAACAACTATTTTAACCAAAGACTCAAACACCCAAACTCTATGGGCTACCATGTTTTATGCGTAAAAATAATCACTCTATCCATCGTCTGAGAAACTTTACTTTGACTGCCTAAACAGATGAATCCTGGGTAGAAAGTAACTGTGTCACACAAATTGAAAATGATATAAAATTACTACACAAAACTGCTAAATTCATGTGGTGTGGCCCGCTTGAGTTCTTCATCAGGCTGCTCTTTTAATTTTCTCTTCATTTTGGTGAGTTACACATGATCAACGGGTCTGATGAAAGAAACACACTATGATTGCCTACAAACAAATCTATGGTTGGGATCTCATCCCCATGGTTCCATGAAGTGTGAGTGTGACCCATTTGAATGGTGGATCTAGCTAAGTTTTTATCGTAGGGACCAAAATCAGGATAGAACCAAGTGGATTAATTTCACATAGACAACGTGGTGGAATCACAGGAAAGAGTGGTAATTGACCATTAAAAACTTCCTGTAGTCTATGAAAGTTTTAGATCAAGATGATATTTGTTCTTTTTACCTTCATCCATGTCTTTATGACCTTATCAACATGTTGGATGGAAAATAAAAATTACAGTGGGCATTACCATGGGCCTTAGGAAGTTTTTAATGGTGGGTGTTCAATCACCACTGGTTCCTGTGATGTGGTCCACCTGAGATTTGAATCTACTTAGTTTTTTGGGTCATTCCCTAAAATGATTATAAAAACGGATGGACACCGTGGATATAAAATACATACATCAAGGTGGGGCCACGGTAACGTACCGCACTTCATACGCTCCCATGTTCTGTAGCGAAAGAAAGTCGAGACATGGCACAACATTACTCAAGTAAAAGCTCGGTAGTTGATTAGGTATTATCCAGGTAACACTTTAGTTGGTATTACCTCTATCGTGGAGCCCACATTGATGGTTTTTTTGTATATCCACGCCGTCCATTCGTTTTTCCAGCCCATTTTAGTACATAATCCAAAAAATTAAGCATATCCAAATCTCAATTGGACCACACCTTAGGAAACAGTGGTGATTGAACATCCACCATTAAAAACTTCCTAGGGCCCACTGTGAGCAGATTCTTAATGTTTATTTAACATCCAACCCGTTGATAAGGTCTGAACTTGATGAAGAGAAAATGCAAATATCAGCTTAATCCAAAAGGTGGGCCATAAAACGTTTTTAATGCTTATTCACCATTTTTCCACTGGTGTGATCCACTATAGATTGAATCTACTTAATTTTTGGGATAACGTACTAAAATGAGCTGAAAAAATGGATGTAGGGCGTGGATATGCAACAAAATCATCAAGGTAGGCCTCACAAGGTAAGGATAACACCCACCAAAGTGTTTCCCGGGTAACACCTAATCCGCTCCCGGTTTTCAATCCATACCACCCGGTATAGCCCCAACATCGAGCTGTTTGGGGGCCATAGAGGCCAATATAGCCACCCACACGTATTGGGCGATGCATCCCAGTTTCAGACAACAGGTAAAACCATGGCTAAGAGCTTGTATTGTAATTTAATTTTAGGCTTTCAGTTGCTGCAGGTTGGACCAACATTCAGTGATCCAAAACGTTCATGCAGTGGAACCCACCTTAGATGGTCCATGCACAAAAAATCCCCAGTGATCATGGACCCCCTGTTGCATGATATGTATTTGGCCTTTTCATTGGTTGATTGACCATTGTTCTCCCTATTTTTTTTATTGGTTGTATGAATGCACAAGGTTTTTTTTTTTTAGAGGGATGGGTCATATTCGAAGGTCACACCTACGCGATGAAGGATCTAAATCAAATATGACATCTTTTCTAGTGTGGTCAATATATTCCAGCCAATAATTCATTACCTAACCATTGATTAGACGGCTATAATCACATAAGCATAGTGAGTTGGAGAGGGATGGGCAGTCAAAAGTGGGACTAAATAATGGATTAATTACCAAACATTTGGCAGTTTGATTGATATAGATCAATAATAGTACTTTTGTAATTTGATTGATATAGACTGTACATTTCATAAGCAATGATGGAACGGTTGGGATCATTCAACAAAAGTGACTTTTTAATAGGAATGGGCAATCAAGTAAACCCAACGTGATGCATGGTCTACGTCCATGAGTAAACTATTTGCAGTTGTTTACACCCGGCCAATCGCTGTCAGATCAAATAGTTGAGAAAGCGCCACATGACTGCTATACATGAGTCGAACTGAGTTGTGCTTGGCCCAACTCAGCTAGGCTTGGCCAGCAAGGTACCCCAGCTTGAACTCGGTTAGGTTAGCAACTCAGGCCAACTCGAACCAACTTTTGAGTTCAAGTTCCAACCTGAGCTGACTTTGAGTTCAAGTTCGAACCTACAAGCTGAGTTCGAGTTTAGGTTTTAGAACTTTTAATAAAACATATAATATATAATATATATTATAATCTATAATATATAATATATAAATATTTATATTAAGTAAAATATTTATATTAACTGGACTCGATTTGAGTTGAATCGATTCGAACCAAGCCAAGTTTGAGTCGAGTTCAGAGCCGAGTCCAGTTGACCTTCGTCAAACTCGAACTTGGCTTTCAAGCTCAAAAAATCAACTTGACACGCTTGAATGAGTCAAGCAAATTAATAACTTGAGCTAACTCAATTTGTATACAGCTCTAGCCACACGCGGTTAGCATGAACATCGAGAGTCAGAGATGTAGGTATTGGAAAAAAAAAAAAAACTCTTTATAAGGCAAGAGTCCCACAAAAGGGCAACTCTCAACCTAGGCTCCAAAAAATTCAAGTATCCTCAAAGCAAGGAGTTTAGCAATGATAAGTCTATGTAAGTCCGACTACATATCTCTGGCAAAGCCTCCCATGGATGTTGCACAATCGAAATAGCAAGAGGCTTTTGGAATCTTTTTTGTATATGACTTAATACAATAGGTTATGCTTATGTAGAGAATCAATGAGATTTCCACAGCTGATGTACAATTAAAAATTCATACAAAATCATAACACATGTATTGCCTATTATAAATCTATATAAGCAACACTCAATAAGGAGCTACGATCCCTCGTCACACACAATTAATTAATTTCTACAATACAACGCTGCTCAACCTAATTTAACTTCTTAGCTTAGATATTCACTTCTATCTAACCATGCTACAACAAGTTTACAATATTTAGTTTAACTTACTATCCAACACTATTGTTGCAGTATGCCTTATGAGTAGAATAAATATCAATGACCTCCATCGTTAAATCCCACTAAAGCACTATATTTGCAATACACCTTCGGAGTATGATAAATATCCATGACCTCCTTCTATGAATCCTACCAATCATCGAGTTCTTATTGGGCATATCACACCAATCACATCCTACCGACTATACACCTTGGTTGTTTTTGTTCACACATTCAATCGTGAGTAATTATTTTTATTTTTCTACTTTACTTAATTTTCTCTTCACTAATTTTACTATTCTTACTTACAAATCAATGAAATTTGTGACTCAGTCTTAAATTTTAATCTTATTTGCCCATCATCGAATTACTGAGAACCTTAAAAACGTTATCACCGTTGAAAGATAAGTCATTAACGCAGGGCAAAAGGATCTCATTTGAAAGACTAATTCTCTCCTTCTAAATTGCCAGATTGTTGTAACATCGGTGGTTGAACAGTCAGATCAACTTGCACAAGTCTAATCTTAATCCGGTTAGTTTAGCACTTAAGTTCACAAGCGTTTAATCAATTTGCTTCAAGTAAAACTCTAACATGCAGTTAGATCAACTTTCATAAGTCTAATCCAAATCCGACTAGTTTGACACCTAGGATTACAAGCGTACTCTAGCATGCGCAACACTAATTCTAACCGCACATATTTGACCAAATAAAAGTTATTCATAGTAATACGTTTAGCCACACATACCTACTAAACAGCAGTAGTATGACCAATATAAGCCATCCATTTCCTAAGCATTGATTAAGAAATTAGGATTATCCAACCAATGTGAGCTTTTGAGAGGGATTAGAAGTCAAAGGCGGGGAAGGCATGATGGATGCTATAGGACAATTATCGGGCCATTTCTAGCATGATCAATATGGGCTATCCATGTCACTGTGATTGAAAGGATGATTTGGATCGTCCAGCAAAAGTTATATTTTTAGAGGGATAAACAATCAAAGATGGGACCCAAATAATGAATGGATTAAATCAATGATCCACGCATTACTATTATAATATAAATGAGTCATCCATTGGCCTAACCATTTAACGGTTCATCAGAAAATTGTGACTTTTACAATGATCACAATCAAGGGTGGACCCAAATAACATGTGGTCTAGATCAATTATCTGGTTGTTAGTACTATGATCAAATTGATTGTCCATTTCCCTAGCCATTGAGGATCATCATACAAAGTGATTCTTAAGAGGGAATGGGCAACCAGGAGTGGGACCACATGATAGATGGTCTAGATCAATGATCAGAAATCATAGATGCTCTAGATCAGTAATCAGACCATTTTGTAAAATGATCAATAACACCCGTGACTTCCAACTGGTAATTGAACCAAACGCATACATCCAAGTTAAGGAAATCACAGTCACATCCTCCAAAATGTAATAAAAACTTGGGGATGATAATTCCCAACAAGGTATTGCGATACCTGGTAATTGAAAAAAGAAAACGAACATTCAAACAGAAAGCCAACTTTCAACCTTCGGTTATATAACAGCATCAACAGCACTGTTTAGAGTTATCATGCTTAGCATTTCCATTACAAAAACCAAAGTAAAAAACAGAAAACAAAAGTGATTACAGCAACAGAGCCATAAAAACTGAATCCTGCAAGATGGTCACTAAACCAACAACACCTGAGACCCCATGGATAAAAAGAAGAGGTTGCAGGTATACCATATTCCTGTTTATACATCACACCCAGATTCAGGTTTGACAACAGAATTTTACACCAATAGGAAGAATATAAAAACCAAAACAGAAGGCAACAAGCATCATTTACATCCTCTTATGAAATCTTCTCGTGTAATTCCCATTTCCTGCATAGTCACCTCTTCCACTCTGCTTGAATTGCCTTCTCTGAAATTTAAGATAAAACAAGAACAGCAACACTTGAAAAACTTAGACAATTTTTATATAAATATTGGAAATTTTCAAATTGCCACTAACATAAAAGAAGATCAAAGTAAGGCGATGATTCCCCAATAAAGGGAGAATCTAGCACCCACATCTTTCACAGCATTAGCCTCTCTACAAACATGGTCGAATGAATTGCAAGCGTTTGTTATTCAATTTCAACAAGAAAACCACTTTATGAATACTGTTTTAGATAATTTCTTAGAACCTCATGTCAAAGCTTTTGCGCTTCTGCTGAATTTGGTTCTCAGGCAGAATAAAATATGCAAGTCTGTTTGAGAGACTCGAGAACAAGAACATTGAGATGGTCAAAGAGCATAACTCATTTCCAATATTTATATAATGAAGAAAAAAGAGGTAGGTACCTCCATAGTGTTTGTAGAACAAGCTTCTTCTACAACACCAGTGTGCGAGGCCCACCTTGATCTAATGCCCACATCCGACCCGTCCACAAGTTGCTCCCTTTCAACTTCATTCCATATCCCAAAAATTAGGCCAATCCAAAATAAAGGCTGGTGGGTAGGGTCCAACATATTGTGTATGACATCATATTCATACAGAATTATGGCACCATCAAGATGAATGCACACCCCAAAGTTAGACATTCTAAAACTCATGTGGGCCACAAGTGACTTTAGAGGATTTGGGCATTATTATACATGATGTGGGCTCACCTAAGTTTTGGATGGGCCTGATTTTGAAATCTATGTAGAAAATGTGATGGTGGCACACATGATGGACAGATTGTATGACTCGTGCACACATCACTGTGGCCCCACAACCAATGTTGTAAAATACGCTTATTCTACAAATATTGTACAGGAACCAGCCTGGAGCAAAAAATGGATCGGAAGTAGCAAAAGAGAAACTTTTATATTCTGCAGTGTGATGGATGATACACAGGTACTTATAAATTACTTAGAAATTGCATGAGTGACATATAAGTAATTCAAATTATACCATCCAAATACCAGTTTATATGTATCATGAACTAAAAACAACGCTTATTTCATTATTGAACTACCAAAATAGTGGACATTTTTGGATCGTTCCGAATAAAAATATCACATGGTCTTATCTACACAAGTTTCCATGAATCAAGGGTGCCGATTGTGCAACCAATCTCATTTTTGGACTGTAACTTGGCGACAGTGGGTTCCTTCATTTATATGGTTTAATTAGGATTATTTTGTGCCACGTTTCCCATTTTGAAGTTCTTGCTTATCAAGTGTCATAGCAACCGGAGTATCAAAGAATGCTTCATAGAAAGAAACGGTGTAGAGTTCATTTTGCCTATCTCGTGTTCCAGCTTGTCTCAGCCACTGGGCGCACATGCTGAGTTATTTTATTTATTTTTTTAATGATGAGAACTGTCCATGTTGCATATGGTCCAATCTGTCCGGTCCACCAGGGTCACCCACCGGGAAAGTTGGACTCTCCAAAAATCAGGCCAATCCAACCATCATGTATGCTACCATATGAATTTGGAGTTTTGGGGGGTTGACAGTGTTTTCTATGATGTGGACCACCCAGATAGGCATTTTCTCTTCTTCTTCTTCTGTTTTTTTTTCTTTTTTTTTTTTGGTTTGGGGGGGGGGAGCGGTGGGGCATCACATGTTATCAGATGCCCCACCACCAGTCAGATCTCAACAGGTCCATGGCAATCCACGCCTACACAGGAACTTAATATAACTTTAATATATATGTTTTATCAATAATATAGGGCATGCTAATTTGTGTCATCCAAACACCAAATAGTGCTATCCACATATGTCTACACAGACATTTAGTGTCACTTGCAAACACCATATATTCATTGTTATCATAGGAGTAATTATCATAAGATGACCATATCCAGGTGACTATATCCGCACAGCGCTATGATGCATGCCAAACGGGTCCTCAATGTCTCAAATAAGATAAACCAACAATGCAAGAGCTGGAAAAGTATCATATGCGCATAAAATAAAACTATGAGAGTCAAGAGTTCTCACCATTCCCATCTTTTGAAGACAACAATAAAATATCACTTCTTCCACCCCCTCTACCACTTGCTTGAGCCAGCCTTTGTCCCCGTGCTGACGGTGAGTTCACTTTCCCATTGGTTGCAGATGGCAGAGAATGCCGTCTGGTGAAACCATTTTTCTCAGGCCCATCTTGACCAAACCTTGGTGAGCCTTGTCCCCGCAGCTTCGCCTTTGCTGATTCAGTTGCCACCATATAGCTTGGCAGAGTAGGGCTGTGCTGTAAACCATTCTCTGAAAATTCTGGCTTCACAGGTAAAGAAGCTCTCCTCCTAGTGGTTTTCTGGTTTTCAATGCTAGGCTGATCTTCCTTAGAGCTTAACTCTCCATTCGTCACAGTTATGTTTCCATCTCTGACCTCCAATGGATGTAACTTGACTGCAGGATGATTGTCATGCAACACATCAACCGGTCCATCTGTTGCTACTGTTTTTGAATCAGTCTCCAAATCAAGGTGATCCAGAGATGCAACTGTTGTATCTTTCTTCAGCTTCTCTGCAGAATCCACAACGTCTTGAACCAGAGTGTCAGATGGAGAGGTTGAGACTGTCATACTGTATTTAGGTTTCTCAGCTTCAACCTCTAGCCGATCAGAAGCCTCTGTTGTAGAATTAGACATCTTTCTCAAAGTGCGCTTAACCTTTTCAAGCTCATTTTGGGGATATTCTGGGGCTGAATCTACTGGATAGCTAGAAACTTTCCTCAAGTTATGTTTGGATTTTTCAGATTCAGAGGTGAAATGTGTTGAGCCAGGCTCCGTGTTGGCAGCAGGAATCCTCCGGACACTGCGATTTGACCGTCCGCTATCAGTTTCTACATGATGAGATGTTCCCTGTTTTGTTTGAAATTTTGAATCAACACCCTTCTTGGATTGTAAAATTGGTTTCCGAAAACAGGTGGACGTCCAGCGTTCTAGCCAGTTCCAAGCTGAATTAGGTTCCCCTTGTCCATACTGAATCAGCAGAGGCATGGCAGTGGATGATGTAACAAGTTGCTAACAACAACAACAACATCAAAAGAGATGAGCATGAGAGCCATGCCAAAAAGAAAAAAGGTTGACGTCACCAAGATTCATAAGAAGAATAGAAAATATACTGCCTGCCAGTTTAAAATTTTATATATATATATATATATATATATGACCATTTTCCATTGCAAGAAAAATCAAAGCATATTTGTTGCTTATTTAAATCATCTCACTTAACATACATTCTTTTTTTCTGATGCATTAACATACACTCTTTTGTAATTTAAGCATGCACGATTCCATCAGAACACTGCACCTTCAATGGATGTATCTATAACAATACACACAGCAGCACTAACCTTAGTAACAAATGCACTTCCCATCAGTTTCTCTGTCCAAACCAATACCCCTGAAGACTCCAAAGGCTTTGCATCCTGAAAGAAATGAAGTGGCCATTCTTACAACAGGCAAGACAGGCAAATAGTATCCAATTAAACTAATTACTAAAGATGTTATATCCTTGATATGAAAGAAATGTAACACCAATGACCATGATGTCAAAACACATTTAAATTGTCAAAGTCCCACTTTGTGAGAATTCATAAGATTCATCATCATCTAAGCCTTATCCCAACTAATTGGGGTCAGCAAGTTATGGCGTAAGTTTGACACCAGCTGCCAAACTTACACAACCCTCCTTTATCCGGGCTCGGACATGGCAATGAGAGCATATTACTCCCACAGGCACAATGTAATAGACATTTTTTAAAAGGTAATGTAATAGGCTATTACATAGGTCAATTATAATCAAGCACTATCTAATCGTCTATTACATAGGTTGATTACAATCAGCAAGTTAGAGGAAACACAAGATTACGGATATTTTATAAACAATCAAGATAGCGTCTCCTGCTGATCGATATCAATTACTGAAAGCTTCTATGATCATTAGGATGGACTTCCAGAGAAATGACACAACAAAACTATAAATGAAATTTTGTGTTCATACTTTATGTTAACAGAAAAGGAGAGGAACAGATTGGAGACATCTTGCTGATCATTATGAACCTATCAAAAGAAACTTTCGGCCAAAATCTCTGCCAAGTTCATTGAACTTACCAAAGCCTTCTCTTGGCATCGTATTTTACGTATTTCGACCCCAATATCAGACTGCCTGATTCTTTGGCCACGAAAATGCGCTTGTAACCTTACAATTCCCTGTAAACAGAACAAAGTTGCAACAGCTTGTCTCCTCACCAAATGCCCACGAACAAATGCCTGCAGCCTTATGATGCTCCTCAATGCTCGAAATGCTCGACGAGCCTTTACAAACAATTAGCTTACATCATCATCACAGTAATAACACTGACCAGATGGTGTAATAAAGGAGACTAAATTTGGCAACAACAAAAAAAAAAAAAAAAAAAAATGTGGCAAAAAATACTACTACAGATATCATGTCCTTGTTAATTAGCATTCAATATAATAAAATATGAGAAAGTATTTCTGGCATCCTTGCATTAGCATATGATTTTCTCAAAGTTTCCAAGTGTTCCATGCCAATCAGAAATAACACCAAATGATATTGGTAAAACATGGTAGGAAGCGAACTTGTTTTAATAACACCAACTAACACTGACCAGCTTGCACAATAAACGAGAACAAATTTGGAGGGAGAAGTGGCAGAAAATACTACAGATATCATGCCCTTGTTAATTATTATTCAATACAAAATACAAGAAAGTCTTTTTGGCATTTTTGCAAATGATTATCTAAAGTTTGCAAGTCTTCCATACCAATCAGATGTAACACCAAATTATATTGGTAAAACCTGGTAGAAAGTAGTCTTTTTTTTACCTGCAATTAGGAATTGAACTTGTTTTGATAGTTAATGTACCTCCATGGTTCAAAATATTTCCAAAATGCAGAACCCGCAACATAGAAAATAACCAATTTGGTGTGAGAGTCCTGAACCTGAGTTGCACCCGCATCATCCATGTCAACACGAGTCACGCAGTGTGATGTAGGTCCACGGCCCACCATAGGGCCCAGCATATGCTGATTTTAGACTGTTTGTTGATAAATTTCAGGCCTAAATATCAAGAACTGCAATTTAGTATTTGTGAAAGATGTGAAGGCTAATTTAAAGATATGAATGAAGATTTTGAATATTATTTCTTAGATTTGCTTTTACTATTATTAGGCTTGTTTTCATCTTAGGTAGATTAAATTGATTTGAAATCAATTAACATTAGTATGAAATCAATTTAATAGTTGGGAGATTTTCATTAAAGATTCGTAGGGATTGTCTTTGGAGTCTACAAAGGAGTAGGAGGTAGGCATTCCAAATTTTCTGGGTTGTGGGTTTTGTTGAGTATTGTAAGAGAAGAAGTTTGATATCAATAAAATTATTTCTTCCTCTCCACTCCAATATTCTTGTGGGTGAACTATTGTCCATTTCTTTGCGATTCAGGTGTCGAGATCTCAATGACTCAATAACTAGGTGACACCATAGTGCAACTCATCCAACCAGTCAAAAAGTTTGGATTCATTAGATACCCCCATTTTCCAACTTTCTTTTGGAAGGATAATGCAAATTTTATTGAAAGCACCGAGATGGCACAGAAGCTAGAACCAAAATTAGAAAGAAAAAGAGAAAATTATCATTGTAGACGCCACCTTTTATACAGCTTCTTTTCTGAACAGTCCAAAACTTACCTTCCCAACTTAGACATGGCAAGTACGGATAGAGCATTTGAGGACGAAAATACCCCTGCTTTTCACTGCCATTGCTTTCACTCCCTCTAACGAAAAACCCACGCATGCCTTTTCAAAATACATGCCTTTCACTCCTTTGCAACGAAAAACTCACGCACGCACGTTTTTCTTTTCATTTTCCTTACTAAAATCTCCGTTTATCATCTACATATTATCATTCTACATTTTTCATTTTCCATCTTTGCTAGGGTTACGTGAAATCCTCCAAACTGCTTGCATCTACAATCCTTGAAAAGGTTCAAAATATTCCCTCACTCCAAAGCACCCTTCTTTAACTTGCATTTGACCGGTACTATGGTTGTTGGAGGTACAGATCTTTAAAAAACGCTAGGCTCGCACAATTTCATTGCATGTGAAGTTCGATCAATTCCATGTTAGGATCAGTGAATTTCATGTCAGGCTCGTACAATTTCATTTGTTAGGCTTAATCACTTTTATGCGTTGATCGTTCAAATTCATGTGAAACTCACTCAATTCCATTTGAAGCTCCCTCAATTTCATGTTAGGGCTCACTCAATTTCATGCTAGGCTCGCTCAATTTAATGTTTGCCCAACTCAATTTCATGCTAGCTAAGGTCAATTTAATGTTTGCCTCGATAAATTTCATGGTAGGCTCGCTCAATTTAATGTTTGCCTCGATAATTTTCATGCTAGGCTCGCTCAATTTAATGTTTGCCCAACTCAATTTCATGCTAGGCTCGCTGGAATTAACGTTCGCCCAGCTCAATTTCATGCTAGGCTCGCTCAATTTAATGTTTGCCTCGATAAATTTCATGCTGGCTCGCTCAATTTATTGTTTGCCCGGCTCAATTTCATGCTAGGCTCGCTCAATTTAATGTTTGCCCAGCTCAATTTCATGCTAGGCTCGCTCAATTTAATGTTTGCCCAACTCAATTTCATGCTATGCTCGCTCAATTTAATGTTTTTTTTTTTTTTGAAGACACAGGGTGTCCCCACCTCTTTTTTTGAAGTGAGACTAATCCTTACGGATACATACAATCACCCACAACCACATGTATCGAGTAAAGCCAAGGAGGGGAATCGAACCCTCACCTATAGGGAGCAAACCTACGATGAAGACCATTGCCTCGATAAATTTCATGTTTGCCTCCATGAATTTCATTTTTGTCTCACTCAATTTCATGTTTGCGTTGCTAAATTTCTAGCTTGCCTCGCTCAATTTTCAGTTTGCCTCGCTCAATTTCATGTTTGCCTCACTCAATTTCCTTTTTGCTTGCATAGTTGAATTTCATGTTTGCCTCGCCGAATTTCCAGTTTGCCTCGCTTAATTTCTAGCTTTTCTCGCTCGATTTCCAGTTTGTCTCACTCAATTTCTAATTTGCCTCGCTTAATTTCTAGTTTGCCCCACTGAATTTCAAGTTTCTCTCGCTCAATTTCCAGTTTGCCCCGCTGAATTTATAGTTTGCCCCGCTAAATTTTCAGCTTACCCCGCTCAATTTCTAGGTTGCCCCGTTCAATTTCTAGTTTGCCCCGCTAAATTTTCAATTTGCCCAGCTCAATTTCTAATTTGCCCCGTTAAATTTTCAGTTTGCCTCGCTTAATTTCTAGTTTGCCCCGCTAAATTTTTCAGTTTGCCCCGCTCAATTTCTAATTTGCCTCATTAAATTTTCAGTTTGCCCCGCTTAATTTCTAGTTTGCCCCACTAAATTTTCAGTTTGCCCCGCTCAATTTCTAATTTACCCAGCTGAATTTTTTGTTTGCCCTGCTCAATTTAATATTTGCCTCACTAAATTTTCATGCTTCCCTCGCTCAATTTCTAGTTTGCCTCGCTGAATTTTCATGCTTCCCTCGATTAATTTCTAGCTTGCCTCGCTCAATTTTATGTTTGCCTTGCTCATTTTCATGTTTGCCTCGCTGAATTTCATGTTTGCCTCGCTAAATTTCCTGTTTGCTTGCATAGCTGAATTTTATGTTTGCCTCACCAAATTTTCAGTTTGCTCGGCTGAATTTCAGTTTGCCTCGCTGAATTTCAATTTTCCTCGCTCAATTTCTAGTTTGCCTCGCTCGATTTCTAGTTTGCCCCGCTCAAGTTCTAGTTTGCTCCGCTCATTTTCTAGCTTGCCCCGCTGAATTTCAAGTTTCTCTTGCTCAATTTCCAATTTGCCCCGCTCATTTTCCAATTTGCCTCGCTCAATTTATAGTTTGCCCCGCTCAATTTTCAGCTTGCCCCATTCAATTTCTAGTTTGCCCCACTCAATTTTCAGTTTTCCCTACTCAATTTCTAGTTTGCCCCGCTCAATTTTCAGTTTGCCCCGCTCAATTTCTAGTTTGCCCCGCTCAATTTAATGTTTGCCTCGCTGAATTTCCGTGCTTCCCTCGTTCAATTTCTAGATTGCCTTGCTGAATTTTCGTGCTTCCCTCAATCAATTTCTAGTTTGCCTCACTCAATTTTCATGCTTGTCTCGCTCAATTTCACGATAGAAAGCGTCGCTGAATTTAACAAGTACCATATGAAATCATTCGTATCTTTGAAGGCCTAATCCATATAAGCTCTGGTTGTTTATTTGAAACTTTAACGCGTTGCTTACTCTCTATTTCCTTAAGCTCTGTATCATCCTCATCTATAATGGAAAGTGAGTTCTCGGTCATCTATTATTTAATCGAGTTTTGTCTTATGGCAAGCTTTCATTGTTTAACGATTCATTGATAATATGTCATTGTATTGGTTTTCAGATAATGGCTATGAGAATCATCTGCTGTTATGGCGGGGAGTTAAATGTGAAAACAAGCGATACCGGTACACAAGTGGAAATTCGAAAACTATTACGCTACATGTCGAAACTACATACGAGGAGCTTCTATCTAGAATTTACAGGATTATTAAGAACAGACCAACAAATTATGATATTAGGATGAAAGTATTGTATCCTTGCTCAAACGAATCAATCCCTCCAACCAAAATCGAAGACGACGATGACGTGAGAGAGATCCTGGAAACACAGTTGGAGCATTCGAATAAATTCATCCCTTTAGTCATCGAGACAATGCAATAGATTAATAGGACAACACACGTGGACAGTGTAGCTGAGGAGCATGGCGTGGAATTTGAATACAATTCATGTCCATTACAAGTGGGAGTCAGCAACGATCAACTGCCCGAGCCGCCTCAAACATCAAACTTTGTGACTAGCCAAGTCAGCAGGGCACGTGACCTTAACCTCATTTATGAATACATGGCACCGCCTTTAGCAATAACAGCAGATTCGTCATCATCATCCACCACCTGATTTGTACGTGTAAGCGACATTCCACTTCCAGACCTTCACGAAATATCAAACTTCATCACTTGTAAAGTTCCCGTGCTGTTCGAAGATGTTGCATTCACCAATGCAGAAATGCTGAAATATACGAATTCGTTGGGTGAACCGATCGATATAGCCATTGGGCAAACGTTTAAGGACAAGAGTCGGTGTCAGTATGTTTTGAGCCAATTTGCAATTCGCAATAACTTCCAGTATAGGGTATTGTACTCATCGTTCACAAGATTCATTGTGGTGTGCTTCGAAGATGCATACGAATGGAGGGTTCATGCATCTCGGGTGAATGATGCAGGGATATTCAAGATATGGAATTATACGTCAAAACGCATGTGCGGTATGTCATGGATGAAGAGCGATAACCGGCAAGCAAGTAGTAAGTTAGCGTGTGATATGGTTGTTAGCCGCATTGAGCAACGCCTAGGGTTAAAGCCAAGTGATATTATCTTCGCTATGCAAGAGAAATATAATATTCTTATCAATTATAAGACGGCATGGAAAGCTAAGGAGCTTGCAATAAATCGTGTGATGGGGTCTTATGAAGACTCCTACAATCAACTCCCCTTGTATTTGCATGAGTTGAGGATGGCCAACCCGGAGACGGTGACTGCTGCGGTTGTTAACTCAGAGACTTTTAGGTTCGAGAGATATTTTGTAGCGCTCGGACAATGCGTTCGAAGTTTTCAAAATTCTATGCAGAGCATATTGGTCATTGACAGGACACACTTAAAAGGCAAATACAAGGGTGTTCTATTCATTGTCATGGCCTTAGATGGGGGCAACCATATTTTTCCAGTTGCATTTGGCATCAGGGAATCAGAGAACAGCAGCAGTTGGAATTGGTTCCTTAATTACCTTAACTATGCGTTAGGGTCTCTTCCGAGTCTTGTGATTATATCTAACCGACATAAAGGTGTAATGAAAAAGGTTCCCCAAGTCTTCCCACATGCAATCCATGGCTACTGAGCATACCATATCTATAGAAACTTAGTGGACACTTTTAAAGACGAGTCGTTGGAGATGTACTACTGGCGGGCTGTGAAGACGTGCAGGAGGGTTGAATTCGAAAAGTTAATGCACGATATCAAAATGGCCAACCCACCAGTGCATGCATGGCTGAGAGAAATCGGGTGCGAGAGATGGGCATCTTCGCACTTTCTAGGAAAAATATTCAACTTTGTCACTACAAACATATCTGAGTGTGTTAATGCCCTCTTCAAAGAAGCACACGAATACCCCGTTACTAAATTGATAGAGGCAGTAAGATATACGATACAAGAATTGTTTTACAAGAGAAGAGAATCTGCAGCATCATTTGTAGGTCCATTGACACCATGGGCAGAGGAACAGTTAAAAGATCTTGTACATAAGGCGCGAGATGTTTGCTATCATGCAATTTCTCGAGACGAGTACTATGTTGTGGGAGATTATAATGATACAGTCAAGCTCAGTGAGCTTACATGTACATGTCGCGAGTTTGACATGAAGGGATACCCTTGTATGCATATCCTGTCAGCATGTATAAACTATAATGTTCCTCATTACTCATACTGCTCCCCATTCTACGTGGCGCAAAATTACCTGACCACGTATAGCGAATTGGTGTACCCAGTACGTGACAAGAGCGAATGGGAAATTTCATCGGGTTTCAAGGAGTATCGTGCGTAGATTAAACCCCCAGGATAGAAGAGGTCATCTGAAAGACTAAAAAAGCTAAGAATTCTCTTGCGTGGAGAGAAACTGAAAACAGTAAAGCGCGGATGTGGTAAACAAACGGCATAATCGCTGGAAATGCAAGTTTCTTATACTCGATGAATAACATATTTTGTAATTTATATAGTGTTTTGTATGATACATGCTTTGTAATTAATTTTGGTGGATGATGAAATTAACTTTCTGAATTACAAGAAACATAGCGTTACACTAAACCATTTCATGCTTACATCACTCAATTTCCAGTTTGCCCCGTTCAATTACCGGTTTGCCCCACTCAATTTTCTAGTTTGCCCCGCTCAATTTCCAGTTTGCCCCGCTCAATTTCAAGTTTCCCTCGCTCAATTTCCAGTTTGCCCCGCTCATTTTCCAGTTTGCCCAGCTGAATTTCTAGTTTGCCCTACTCAATTTCTAGTTTGCCCCGCTCATTTTCTAATTTGCCCTGCTGAATTTTCAGTTTGCCCTGCTTAATTTCTAGTTTGCCCCACTCAATTTTCAGTTTGCCCCACTTAATTTTCCAGTTTGCCCCGCTCAATTTCTAGTTTGCCCCGCTCAATTTTCAGTTTCTAATCGACTCATGCCTTCTTCATTGCCTCACTCATTTTCATGGAAGCATCGCTCAATTTCCAATTTCCATCACTCATTTTCATGTTTGCCTCGTTAAATTTCTACAGCACATTTTGAGAACTAGAAACAGAATTAATTTATTAATGCTCATTTCCAACGCTGATAAACAATATTATCTATAGTCCTTACCAAGTATTTTGACAGCAAGCCTTGTCCCATTCCAGCTGTTCCACTTGAAATGTACCCCGCCAAGGAAATTTTATTTCCTTCGGATTAAACAAAAAAAAAAAAAAAAACAAATCGACCAGCAAAATACTACATACAGATAAATGTTTCTGAAAATATGGTATGAAAATTCATATGCCAAAGCATTCAATGGTACAATGACATCGTGACATTGATAGCTCGTGGAGTTGCCACAGAAGGAATGCATCATCAACATTGAGATAGAAGGCATGAATCCATTGACAACGTGACCTGGCAGTCTTATCTGGATATTATAGTAGCCAATGCCAGGATTCATGGACCACTCAAGACGAATTGACAATGATGTTTCAGTCCTCCATACCAGATCCATTTAAAAAAATTTCTAAGATACTCCGTTGGCTTTATAAGAGTGCACAAGAAGCCTGCTGTATGTTCCTGCCAAACATCACGTGACGAGTTGAAGTTCACTCCAATGATCAATGAGATGATGCTTACAGCTTAAAATCAGTGAAAGGAAATGAAAATAGAGACTATTGCATTGGTAACCATGTCTTCCTTAAAAGATCAGTAAACAGTCCAAAATATCTGCTGATCAAACCCGTAGCTGAGAAACTAGTAGTACTATAACAAAAGAATCATCATCGTCTAAAGCTTTGTCCCAACTAATATGGGGTGGCCACATAAATGTAGCCTTGTCCCAAAATATGATTACAAACACATATAAAGCACTAAGTTTGTCACAAAGAAGAGTAGGCCATCTCGCAATGTTGCAGGCAATATTTCAAAATTTGCATTGTTGCAGGCCACAACATACTTTTTTTCTTTTTTTCTTTTTTTTTTTTGCAGACTAAGAAATACAATTGGAGGCCATATAAACACAACAACCCGAAGTGGAGCGTCTAGTAGTTGGGTAGCCAATCTTTTAATAACACTTCACTACTTCCAGTAATGATAATGTTGTTCGAATTATAGTACAGTTCGACAAACTATTAATGATTACTCATCAAGACCACAAGCAAAATGCAATTTAAGTAACTCTATATAATCTCATTAGTCAAACTGGAAATTGAAACATGGGTTGTTACATTACTTGCACAGGGAATACTAGGGTTACTAGTCGCTTAGCCATATGAAAACTACTACTTAATCAAAGCAAAAACTAGTCATTACATGCCAAAAAGGAAAGCAAATCCTAACTACTTGAACATCAAGTGAGTAACTGTCATCAGTACTAACTACTGGCCCTACGAGCCAGGAGAAGGAAGGGGCGATCCCTCCTGGACACAACACATTATCGCCTTCATGGTGTGATACATCTTCTTAATCCTCCTTTCCAGGTTCCCCTTGTTTTCTTCTATCCTAGCCATCCTAGCGTTGAGTGCGTTCAAGCCCTCGCGCACACCTCCAGTGGTGAGTGGCTCTTCACTGGCCTCTTGGATTTCTTCCTCAGCTCCTTGTTCACTCGCTTCTTCCTCGTCTTCTTCTTTTTCTTCTTCATCTTCCTCTTCTTCTTCATCCCCAGACTCTTTAATGCGAGCCCTTTGCTGTTAAAGCTTATCAACATATGATTTAAGGTTACGTTGTCAATGGACTCATGCCTTCTATCTCAATCTTGACGATGCCTTCCATCTATGGCAACTCCACGAGCTATCAATGTCACGATGTCGTTGTACCATGGAATGCTTTGGCATATGAATTTTCATACCATATTTTCAGAAGCATTTATCTGTATGATGCAGGACATGGAAAACTAAATATGATATGTAAGATTTCAGGCTTAGATCCTACCAATTCAGAAACAATCACACAAATTCCACGTCCCACATGAAAATCCAAACATTCAATTAAAAAGGGGAACCTATGCGGGTCCAAGCCGACACAGGCTAGGACTGGACCAATAAAAATTATAAACCAAACGATGTCAAAGGGAAATAAAATCAACTACTCATGCATAAAAATCAGTCCCTAATCCAAGGGATTCGCTAATTTCAATTCAATAAACCCTAAGGTGATAAAAAGGGGCAAATCGAATAGGGATCATGTAATCTAGGATTAGGATTCATGAAAAACGGCTATAAGAGGATAAAAGAGGATAAAAACCTGAGCCAAAAAATGATCCCGCGTGTGGATAGCAACATTGGCCCAGACGGACGTGCGTGTGATCCCGGCCGCACGTGTGTGGGGCCCACTATTTAGAAAAAGGTCACCTTGGCCCTGGTCGGCCAGGGATAAACTCCAAAACTCCCAAATCTCAGCTCGATCCGATGTACAGTTTGTGCGTGGTGCTCTGTCGAAGTTTCAGCTCGCCTGCGGGCTGAAATCTGGAAACCTGCTGTAATGAAGAAATCCGATGCAACAAAAGGACAAATTTGAAGTACGGATGGTGGGAGAAGATGGAAAAAAAGATGATAGAAGATGGGGGTGAATTGGGATCGATGTGGCTTCGCACCACGGTAGTTAGCCCTTCGAAAAGAGAGGGCTTCGCACCCACTTTTGAATTCTTCCACAACTCACGAAGAGAGCAGAAAAATAAAGCAGAAATTTCTTAGTAACTTCAATGAACGAAAAGAACTACAAGGGGTGCCTATTTATAGGGAGAACCCTATACCCAAAAACTCGCACCATGTGCGATACCTATTACTTGGTGATGAAGTAAACTAAAATAAAAATCAAACAAGAAAATCTAAAGCGTTCACGATGTTCTAAATAATAACAATAAGCAAAACCTAAAATATAAAACCAATCCGACGAGTGGGCCACGATCATGAGATCCCATGGTGGGCTTTTCTTGACTATCGGGCCACTTTTCTGAACCAAAACTTGACTTCTAGTTAGGAGGCCCTCTCTGAACGTCGTCATCGAGCCAGGTCGATGGTGGGGTCCTCTTACGTAGTACGTGCGTAGGGGGGCGGCGTGAGTGCGCGTGATGTCCCCATCAATTCTCCCCGGCTGCAAAGATTTCGCCACTGGCGAAATAAAACTCATGAACCGCTCCAGGATGTCAGGATCAAGTCTCTGAAGCTGGGCGAGACTTCCATTTAACTACTTACTTCTGAAACCCGCTGTCTGACGTTGAAATTATCTGATGGTCCAAGATATCCTTTATTTCCTTTTTGGGTGTGTGAAGGTTAGGTATAGGAGATAGAGGCTGGGAAAATGAGTCGGGAAGGATATGTATGGGAGGTAGAGGCTGGGAATATGGGTCGGGACGGGTAAGTATGGGAGGTAGAGGCTGGAAACATGGGTCAGGATGGGTAGGTATGAGACGTAAAGGCTAGAAAAATGGGTTGGGAATGGTAGATATGGGAGGTAGAGGCTGGGAAAATGGGTCGAGACGGGTAGGTATGCGACGTAAAGGCTGGAAAAATGGGTCGGGAAGGGTAGGTATAGGAGGTAGAGGCTGGGAAGAAAGGTTAGGAAAAGTATATATGGGAGGTAGAGGCTGAGAAGAAAGGTTAGGAAAAGTAGATATGGGAGGTAGAGGCTGGGAAAATGGGTTGGGAAGGGGTCATGGTTCAAGGGATAAATATGGGGAATCAGGATGGATGGGCGAAGGGCCGGACAAAGTATCAGTGGTCCCCTGAAAAGTAACTAAATCTTCCACATTGGATGTGAAACTAATTCCCATGGAAGGTAGAAGATCTACCTCATACACGTTGAGATCGTTTCGTTTTATAATTTTGACGGGTCCAACGCTACACGCTTGTAACTTACGAACGGCCCTCGAAGGATACCGCTCGGGCCTGATGCAGACCATCATAGTCCCCAATATTGAATCCTTTGAAACATTTATACTGGTCTGTAGAAAATGTGCAATGTTCATTATTAGTCATGATCTTCTGCCTGATTTCTTGATGCCATGAATGAATGTGATGCGCAAAAGACTCTGCAGACTCTGACGGCCTATGGGACAGTGACATAAGGACAAGATCAATAAGTTTCCTAAGTTTATAATCAATAACAACTTCGCGAGGACTTAGACCTGTGGACCTATCGACAAAATTATTCAACGTAAACTCGGTTGTAGGTATTATGGTGTCCCATGTTCTGGTGTGCTCTATATCCCTCCTAGGGGACTCATCTGATAGATCATCAAGACAAACATCACGAAACTCATCCACTACCGGAATGACCTCAGTAGGTAACTCTATACTAACATCTGGTGCACTCTCTCCAGTCACAAGGCTGCACATGTTGTACCCCTCAAAATAGTGGTCTTGATGTCCCTCATGGGGTGGGTACACGGGTGCACGCCCATAACTGATTCCTTGGACAACTCCATTCATTGGTCTATCCTTCATGCCACCTGCCTGAAATTAGACATCTACCCCAATGGTGGGGTTTGTCCTGGCGATGGTCTTTAGTCGGGCAATGCGTTCATCAAGCTACTCAAAGCATTGGTCCATTTCCAAGCGCTTAATCATAAACTCTAACTTCTGGGACAACTTGTTTAGTGACTCTTGCAATTGTTCCATGTTTAGTGCAGGGTGCCAACCAAAATTCAGAAATATAGTTGTCAAAATATAAGAGAATTTTTTATTTTTTTATTTTTTTAAAGAATCGACCTAGTTTCTAAAAAACGAAAAAGGAAAGTTTCTAAAGAAACAAATTAGGAAAGCTTCTAAAAAAACAAATTAGAAAAGTTTCTAAAAAAACAACCTAGTTTTTAGAGAAAAAGAAAAAAAGGAAAGTTGCTAAAAATAGTAAGTTAGTTTCTAAAAAAGAAAAAGGAAAGTAAATTAGTTTCTAAAAAAGAAAAAGGAAAGGAAATTAGTTTCTAAAAACAGATTAAGAAAGTTTCTAAAAAATTAGTTTATAAAAAACAGAAAAGAAAAGTTTCTAAACCTAGAAATAGAAAACTAAGTTAATTTCTAAAATAATTCAAATAAGGGGATAACGTAAAATTTCAGCAGCTTATTTCAGGGTTTATGGACCTCTAAACAGCCATATATGATGAGAATTGATGCGTAATGGACATAAACAACCAAACCCTAAACATGTAATGAATTCCCCTATAAGAACCCTAGGCTTTAATACCAAATTTGATGCAGGACATGGAAAATTAAATATGATATGCAAGATTTCAGGCTTAGATCTTACCACTTCAGAAACAATCAGACAAATTCCACGTCCCACATGAAAATCCAAACATTCAATTAAAAAGGGGAATCTATGCGGGTCCAAGCCGACACAGGCTAGGACTGGACCAATAAAAATTATAAACCAAACGATGTCAAAGGGAAATAAAATCAACTACTCATGCATAAAAATCAGTCCCTGATCCAAGGGATTCCCTAATTTCAATTCAAGGAACCCTAAGGTGATAAAAAGGGGTAAATCAATTAGGGATCATATAATCTAGGATTAGGATTCATGAAAAACGGCTATGAGAGGATAAAAGAGGATAAAAACCTGAGCCAAAAGATGATCCCGCGTGTAGACAGCAACAATGGCCCAAACGGACGTGCATGTGATCCCGGCTGCACGTGTGTGAGGCCCACTATTCAGAAAAAGGCCACCTTGGCCCTGGTCGGCCAAAGATAAACTCCAAAACTCCCAAATCTCAGCTAGATCCGATGTACGGTTTGTGCGTGGTGCTCCGTCGAGGTTTCAGCTCGCCTACGGGCTGAAATCTGAAAACCTGCTGTAATGAAGAAATCTGATGCAACAAAAGGACAAATTCGAAGTACGGATGGTGGGGGAAGATGGAAAAAAAGCTGATGGAAGATGGGGGTGAATTGGGATCGATGTGGCTTCGCACCACGGTAGTTAGCCCTTCGAAAAGAGAGGGCTTCGCACCCACTTTTGAATTCTTCCACAACTCACAAAGAAAGCAGAAAAATAAAGTAGAAATTTTTTATTAACTTCAATGAATGAAAAGAACTACAATGGGTGCCTATTTATAGGGAGAACCCTATACCCAAAAACTCGCACCATGTGCGATACCTATTACTTGGCAATGAAGTAAACTAAAATAAAAACCAAACAAGGAAATCTAAAACGTTCACGATGTTCTAAATAATAACAATAAGCAAAACCTAAAATATAAAACCAATCCGACGAGTGGGCCACGATCATGAGATCCCATGGTGGGCTTTTCTTGACTATCGGGCCACTTTTCTGAACCAAAACTTGACTTCTAGCTAGGAGGCCCTCTCTGGACGTCGTCATCGAGCCAGATCGATGGTGGGGTCCTATGTACTTACGTGCGTGGGGGGGGCGGCGTGAGTGCGCGTGATGTCCCCATCACTGTATGTACTATTTTGCTGGTCGATTTATTTTATTTTTTTTGTTTAATCCAAAGGAAATAAAATTTCCTTGGCGGGGTACATTTCAAGTGGAACAGCGAGAAGACAAGGCTTGCTGTCAAAATACTTGATAAAGACTGCAAATAATATTGTTTATCAACGTTGGAAATGAGCATTAATAAATTAAATTCTGTTTCTAGTTCTCAAAACGTGCTGTAGAAATTTGGCGAGGCAAACATGGAAATTAGAAATTGAGCGATGCTTCCATGAAAATGAGTGAGGCAATGAAGAAGGCATGAGTCAATTAGAAACTGAAAATTCAGTGGGGCAAACTAGAAATTTAGCGGGGCAAACTGAAAATTGAGCAGGACAAACTAGAAAATTGAGCAAGGCAAACTAGAAATTGAGCGGGGCAAACTAGAAATTTAGCGGGGCAAACTAGAAATTGAGAGGGGCGAACTAGAAATTGAGTGGGGCAAACTTAAAATTAAGCGGGGCAAACTCAAAATTGAGCAGGGCAAACTGGAAAATGAGCAGGGCAAACTCAAAATTGAGCGAGGGAAACTTGAAATTCAACGGGGCAAACTAGAAATTGAGCGGGGCAAACTAAAAATTTAGCAGGGCAAACTAGAAAATTTAGCGGGGCAAACCGGAATTTGAACGGGGCAAACCGGAAATTGAGCGATGCAAGCATGAAATGGTTAAGTGTAACGCTATATTTCTTGTAATTCAGAAAGTCAATTTCATCATCAACCAAAATTAATTACAACGCATGTATCATACAAAACATTATATAAATTACAAAGTATGTTATTCATCGAGTATAAGTAATGAGGAAGATTATAGTTTATACATGCTGACAGGACATGCATACAAGGGTATCCCTTCACATCAAACTCGCGACATGTAAACGAAAGCTCACTGAGCTTGACTGTATCATTATAATCTCCCACAACATAATACTCGTCTTGAGAAATTGCATGACAGCGAACATCTCGCGCCTTCTATACAAGATCTTTTAACAGTTCCTCCGCCCATGGTGTCAACGGACCTACAAATGATGCTGCAGATTCTCCTCTTGTAAAACAATTCTTGTATCTTAAATCTTACCGCCTCTATAAATTTAGTAACAGGGTATTCGCATGCTTCTTTGAAGAGGGCATTAACACACTCGGATATGTTTGTAGTGACCAAGTTGAATATTTATCCTGGAAAGTGTGAAGATGCCCATCTCTTATACCCGATTTCTCTCAGCCATACATGTACTAGGAGGTTGGCCATTTTGATATCATGCATTAACTTTTCGAATTCAGCCCTCCTGCATGTCTTCACAGCCTGCCAGTACTACATCTCCAACGACTTGTCTTTAAAAGTGTCCACTAAGTTTCTATAGATATGATACGCGCAGTAGCCATGGATTTGCATGTAGGAAGACTTGGGGAACCTTTTTCGTTAAACCTTTACGTCGGTCAAATATAATCACAAGACTCGGAAGAGACCCTAATGCATAGTTAAGGTAGTTAAGGAACCAATTCCAACTGCTGTTGTTCTCTGATTCCCCGATGCCAAACGCGACTGGAAAAATATGATTGTCCTCATCTAAGGTTATGGCAATGAATAGAATACCCTTGTATTTGCCCTTTAAGTGTGTCCCGTCAATGACCAATACGCTCCGCATAGAATTTTGAAAACTTCAAACGCATTATCCGAGCGCTACAAAACAACTCTTGACCTAAAAGTCTCTGAGTTAACAACCACGGCAGTCACCGTCCCCGAGTTGGCCATCCTCAACTCATGCAAATACAAGAGGAGTTGATTATAGGAGTCTTCATAAGACCCCATCACGCGATTTATTGCAAGCTCCTTAGCTTTCCATGCCTTCGATAACTGATAAGAATATTATATTTCTCTTACATAGCGAAGATAATATCACTTGGCCTCAACCCTAGGCGTTGCTCAATGTGGCTAACAACCACATCACACGCTAACTTACTGTTTGCTTGCTGATGATCGCTCTTCATCCATGACATACCGCATGTGCGTTTGAACGTATAATTCCATATCTTGAATATCCCCGCATCATTCACCTGAGATGCACGAACCCTCCATTCGCATGTATCTTCGAAGCACACCACGGTGAATCTCGTGGACGATGAGTACAATACCCTACACTGGAAGTTATTGCGAATTGCAAATTGGCTCAAAACATATTGACATCAACTACTGTCCTTAAATGTTTGCCCAACGGCTATATCGATCGGTTCACCCAACGAATCCGTATATTCCAGCATTACTGCATTAGTGAATGCAACATCTTCGAACGGCACGGGAACTTGACAAGTGATGAAGTTTGATGTTTCGGGAAGGTCTGGAAGCGGAATGTCGCTTACACGTACAGATCGGGTGGTGGATGATGATGGCAGATCTGCTGTAGTTACTAAAGGCGGTGCCATGTATTCATAAATAAGGTTAAGGTCACGTGCCCTGCTGACTTGGCTAGTCACAAAGTTTGATGTTTGAGGCGGCTCGGGCAGTTGATCGTTGCTTACTCCCCTTGTAATGGGCATGGATTGTATTCAAATTCCACGCCATGCTCCTCAGCCACACTGTCCACGTGTGTTGTCCTATTAATGTGTTGCATTGTCTCAATCAGTGTTCAAAATATCGGCAATATTATTGAAATATCGCTGATAATATCGGTGTCGCCGGTGCAGCGACACCGAAACCCCATTATTTTGTTTCGCTTCCAGGTTTTGCCGAAATCTCGCCGATATTATCGGTATTTTCAAAAGGGCACCGATATTTCATTGTTCCCACCAACCACGGGTGGGAACTGTAGCTAACAACCCCCTTTTATCGATAAAAGGGGTGGTTGTCGGTGAGAAAATCACAAAAAACATAAGAAATACCCGTTTTTTCGCCCGGATTTGAAGGAAGACGCGAATTCAGCTGCTGTTGAGTGCAGATCGGCATTTCCGGTAAGATTCAACCCCAAAATTCCCTTTTTTTTCGTCCAAATATCCTCTGCAACGTCTCGATTACGCCAGCGGGCTGAGATCTTGTTCGAAATTAGAGGTTTTTTTTTATTTGGGATGAGGGAGAGGGATTTTCGGGTTGAAAATCCGGAGAAATCGGTGGGAATTTTGAAATTTTTGAAAGGGGAGAGGGATTTGGGCGTTTTTATCGCAATTTGGGGATCGGGCGACGTGAATGGCATTGCGTACGTGGTTACTCATTACGCTCTTATCGTACGAGTACACGCTGTTGGGCCCACAGAGAATGTATCTGATCTATCCACGCGGTCCATCCGTTTTTCCATATTATTTTAGGGGTTGAGACCAAAATTTAAGCATACCAAACGATCAAGTGGACCACACCATTGGAAATAGTTTGAATAATGACTTCCACCGTTAAAACTTTTCTAAGGCCCACAGTGATGTTTATTTCTCATCCAACCTTTTCATTAGATAACACAGACATGGATGAAGGGAAAAAACAAATAGAAGTTTGATCCAAAACTTCTGTGGCCCCAAGATATTTTCAACGGTGAATGTCCAATTCATACTGTTTCCTATGGTGTGGTCTACTTAAGGTTTGGATATACTTCGTTTTTAGGCCCAAGACCTAAAATTATCTGTTAAAATGGATGGACGGAGTGGATAAAATACATAAATCACGGTAGACCCCACAAGGGAGCTTTGACGGTGCAACTCACTTGGTTGCATCACTTTGACGGGGTTCAAAAGACCCCACCACGGCGGGTGCAGGTCGGTGCTCCGTGGGCCCCACAATGATGCATTTGTTGTATCCATGCTATCCATTAATTTTAAAATATTATTTTAGAGCTTTATCCAAAAAATGAGTTAGATCTAAAACTCAGGTGGACCACACCACGGGAAAATAGTAGTTATTCGATATCCACCACTTAAATCCTCCTAAGGCCCACTGTACTGTTTATTTGACATCCAATCTGTTAATTAGCTTATAAAGACTCAGATGAAGGGAAAAAACAGATATCAGCTTGATCCAAAACTTTTATCGTCCCAAAAAGCTTTTAATGGTCTACATTCATTCAACATTGTTTCTTGTAATGTGGTCCAATTGAGATTGGGATATGCCTCTTTTTTTTCGCTCATATCATAAAATTATCTATAAAAATAGATGGACGACATGGATGAAACCCATACCTCGTGGTGGGGCCCACAGAGCACGGCAGGGGAGTAGCCAAATCCCTTTCCGCAGCGCGTGGACCAGGGACGAGGATTTACTGCGGAAGCCTTTCCCACCGTTCCTGCGCTGCAAGCTCTGGTGGGGCCCACTGTGATGGTTGTGAGAAATCCTCTCCGTCCATCCGTTTTGTGATTTCATTTTAGTACTCGTCTTAAAAAATGAACGGTATCCAAAGCTCGAGTGAGCCGTACTAAAGGAAAATGTGGTTTGGGAAAATCTCCAGTACCAGTAGATCATAACCATCCAATCTGGCACTTTTCCCAATGACGTGGAGGGTTGTAGTTTTCTTTACCAATCTTCGTTCAGAACCCTTAAAAAGGGTTAGGTTGCTCCATCTGATGATGATGGGCCATCTTAGATTGCTTTATATTACTTTTAAGCCCTATACTATTTTTGCACCATTAAAAAAATTTGTAGCTACTCATCCTTACCACATGTAGCACTAATGTAAAACTATCCTGACCATTCAAATTAAATCCCGCTGTAGATGCAGCATGTGTCAAAATGACACTGGTCGAGTAATCCAATCAGCTCAATTAATGGTTATTAAATAAATGGTTGGATCGTCTGAACAAAAGATGGTTAGTATTATGTAAGTGGCCCCACTTCATTTTGACCGTTCTAAATGTTAACTTGAGGAAACGTATTAAGACAAAAGCTTTGATACTTTGACTAAGCGTGATGGTTGATACACATGCATTCAGAAATTGCACACGTGGCATACACCAAATGAAACTGTCCAAATCATGTTTCTCAGTTTAGATGTACCGTGAACAAAAATTGAAAATCATGTGATCATCTGACTAACAGATTGGTGGACATATATTGGATGGTTAAAAATGAAAGGTATCTTAATAGTCCTGCTTCCACGAACAAGTATCCATAAATCAGAGGTCAGGAAGGAAACTTATTATTGTAAGCTTGCATTTGTATTATATAAACTCATTTTGATTACTATTTGAGTAATTTCTTACGACAACGCATGCCTTTTGGCCCCCATTAAATGGAAACTTATTATTTAATGCATTTTTTTTTACAATTTTTTCATTCCTGAATATGTAAATGTGTATTTAGGCATGTCCTGAAGTTTCACTGAAAAATTCTACCATTTTCTCCATGTTTCCCCCTTTTTCCCTGCATTTCCGGTTATCAGCGATAACGATATTATATCGTTATCTCCGGCCAGCGAAACTTGTAGTGACACCTACAACTCGAACACCGGTCTCAATGACTAAAGGGATGAAGTTATCAGAATGCTCCAACTGTGCTGCCAAGAACTCTCTCACCTCTTCGTCGTCTTCGATTTCGATTGGAGGGATTGATTCGTTTGAGCAAGAATACAATACTTTCATCCTAATATCATAATCTGTTAGTCTACTCTTAATAATCCTGTAAATTCTAGATAGAAGCTCCTCGTACATAGTCTCAACACGTGGCGTAATAGTTTTCAAATTTCCACCCGTGTACCGGTATCGCTTGTTTTCACAAGCTAACTCTCCGCTATAACAGCAGATAATTCTCGTAGCCATTATTTGAAAACCAATACAATGACATATTATCAATAGATCATTAAACAATGGAAGCTTGCCATAAGACAAAACTCAATTAAATAATAGATAACCGAGAACTCACTTTCCATTATAGATGAGGATGATACAGAGCTTAAGGAAATAAAGAGTAAGCAACGCGTTAAAATTTTAAATAAACAACCAGAGCTTATATGGATTAGGCCTTCAAAGATACGAATGATTTCATGTGGTACTCGTTAAATTCAGCAACGCTATCTATCATGAAATTGAGCGAGGCAAACATGAAAATTGAGCAAGGTAAACATGAAAATTGATCGAGGGAAGCAAAAAATTCAGCGACGCAAAGTAGAAATTGAGCGAAGGAAGCATGAAAATTCTGTAAGGCAAACATTAAATTGAGCAGGGCAAACTAAAAATTCAGCGGGACAAATTAGAAATTGAGCGGAGCAAACTGAAAATTTAGCGGGACAAACTAGAAATTGAACAAGGCAAACTAAAAAATTGAGCAGGGCAAACAGAAAATTGAGCAGGGCAAACTAGAAATTGAGCAGGGCAAGCTGAAAATTGAGCGGGGCAAACTATAAATTCAGCTGGGCAAACTGGAAAATGAGCGAGGGAAACTGGAAATAGAGCGAGAGAAACTTGAAATTCAGCGGGGCAAACTGGAAAATGACCGGGACAAACTAGAAATTGAGCGGGGCAAACTAGAAATTAAGCGGGGCAAACTAGAAATTGAACAAGGAAAACTGGAAATTCAGCGAGGCAAACATGAAATTCAGCTATGCAAACAAACATGAAATTCGACAAGGCAAACATGAAAATGAGCGAGGCAAACATGGAATTGAGCGAGACAAACTGAAAATTGATCAAGGCAAGCTAGAAATTGAGCAACGCAAACATGAAATTGAGTGAGAAAAAAATGAAATTCATGGAAGCAAACATGAAATTTATCAAGGCAAACATTAAATTGAGCAAGCATAGCATGAAATTGAGCTGGGCAAACATTAAATTGAGAGAGCCTAACATGAAATTGAGCTGGGGCAAACATTAAATTGAGCGAGCCTAGCATGAAATTGAGCTGGGCAAACATTAAATTGAGCGAGCCTAGCATGAAATTATCGAGGCAAACATTAAATCGAGCAAGCATGAAATTTATCAAGGCAAACATTAAATTGAGCAAGCCTAGCATGAAATTTATTGAGGCAAACATTAAATTGACCTTAGCTAGCATGAAATTTATCGAGGCGAACATTAAATTGAGCGAGCCTAGCATGAAATTGAGTGCGCCCTAACATGAAATTGAGTGAGCTTCAAATGGAATTGAGCGAGTTTCACATGAATTTGAACGATCAACGCATAAAATTGACTAAGCCTAACAAATGAAATTGTACGAGCCTGACATGAAATTCACCGATCCTAACATGGAATTGACTGGACTTCACATGCAATGAAATTGTACGAGCCTAGCGTTTTTTTAAAGATCTGTACCTCCAACAACTGTAGTACTGGTCAAATGCAAGTTGAAGAAGGGTGCTTTGGAGTGAGGGAATATTTTGAAACTTTTCAAGGATTGCAGATGCAACTAATTTGGAGGATTTCACGTAACCCTAGCCAAGATGGAAAATGGCAAATGTAGAATGATAACATGTAGATGATAAACGGAGATTTTAGCAAGGAAAATGAAAAGAAAAACGTGCGTGCGTGGGTTTTTCGTTGCAAGGGAGTGAAAGGCATGTATTTTGAAAAGGCGCACTTGGGTTTTTCATTAAAGGGAGTGAAAACAGGGGCATTTTCGTCCTCAAATGCTCTGTCCATACGTGCAACGTCTAAGTTGGGAAGGTAAGTTTTGGAATGTTCAGAAAAGAAGCTGTATAAAAGGTGGCGTCTACAGTGATAATTTTCTCAAAGAAAAATTACAATCCGTTGGAGAAAATATACAACAGGCCCACTCCACAACTAGGGACCTAGCTTTGAGGTAGACCACCTCCACCTCCACCTTTGAAGACTCGTTCCTGAAGAATGTCCCATTCCTCTCACTGCAAATTGCCCACATAATTGCTAGCAAAGAACCTCCATACAACTTTCTTGTGCATCCCCATTCTCACACCATGCCAAGCAGAGAGCAAAGAACCCATCAAGGCTGGCATAACCCACCTCAAATCAAATGACATGAGAAAGCTATTCCATTTGTCTGACAAACGAGCAATGAAGGAAAAGGTGGTCCACAGAAATGGCACCCGCCATACACATCACAAACACATTGGGAAGCACCATAGCTCTCCTTTGGAGGTTGTGAACAGTGAGAACCATATTTCTTCCAACTAACCGACCAAAACCGCAACTTTTAAGGGAGCCTCGTACTGCCACGCATAAGCAATGTGCACACGGGAATCAGCCTTAAAAGGATGTCGAAGAAACTCAAAGAAGGAGTGTACCAAGAAACAACCCGTTTTATCCTTCAACCAAATTATCCTATCCTAATCACCTTGCATTGGAGAACAACAATGGAGGCCATCAATCAACCTCACCAACTCCTCCATTTCCTCCTCCAACATGTTTTTTGCCCAGAGGCTCTATACAGTGAGGAATCCTTTGTCCACCATCCTCCTTCAATGTAGTCATACTTCCCCGCAATGACTCCCCTCCACATTAAATCTTCCCACTTCCATATAGGAGCTAGAGTTTTTTTTTTTAGAGAGAATAAAATTTTATTAAGTAGCAAGTGAGAACATGCGAAAGAATACAACCTAACTCTACAACTCAAAGAAAGAGGAGAGATCAACATAATTAACCTACTTTACATAAGAAGCCCAATTCAAAACCTTAATTTTAATTCCCTTTATAACTCTTCTGACAAAGACCAACTATTCTTGAAACACCTCATACTGTGTTCTCCCCAAATGATCCAAAAAGCTACCAAAATGAGTAATCTCCACACTACTATTCCCACTTTGGCCAAGCAAGATAGAACACTTCTAAAAAGTGGTCCCACACCTTACAAATGAACCCACAGTGAATAAAAACATGGTTGGTTGATGGTTGATTCCATATCATCCATGCACAACAGACGTGTTGCGAAGGAAGGGTATGGGATCTCCTTTACAAATTATCGATAGTCAAGATTATCTTTTTCCCACCAGCCATGCAAAAATTGACTTTCTTGTTTCCCCTAGGAGAGCTAAATTCATCTTCTCCAAGGAGCCAACAACCCCCCCCCCCCAACATCCTTGCCAAAGCTTCAACCACCACCACGCAAAAAGAGGGGATAACAAATTTCCTTGCCAAATTCCCCACAAAGGCTTGAAGAATACTTTTAGGGGCCAAGATCAAGAATCTAGCCAAACCGACGTACTTCATCATCCACCTCCTCCATTTCAGCCCACATCCCAACCATTAATCAAGATCGAGAATCTAGCTAAACCGACACACTCCACAATCCACCTCCTCCATTTTAGCCCACATCTCAATCTCCCTAACAAAATAGTCCAAGAACTTCTAGTTAACATGGTCGTAAGCCATTTCTATATCTAGCTTGCATATACTGACTCCCCCACCCCTGGAGAATCAATGCATTCATGAGCAAGTAAAATATTGTCCAATATCTGTCTTCCGGCCACGAACGCTCCCTGGTTCTTCGAGATAACACTAGCCAGGACTGCCCAAAATCAAGTAGCCAATGATTTTGTGAGGATTTTGTACAGCCCCCCAATCAAGCTATAATCAGCCTGAAATCCTTGAGGCTCTCCACCCCGGACACCTTCAAAACAACAGCGATGAAGGATGCCCCTAACGCAGTCAATAGGCAGCCCCTCAAATGGATCTCTGACATGAAGCTCTTGACATCGTCTTCACTACTCCCCACAAATCCAGGAAGAACGTCATAAGAAAGCCATCAAGCCCTAGAGTCTTATCTCGCCCCAAAAACTCAACTGTCACTTTAACCTCCTCTTCCATAAAGGGGGCCTCGAGGGAGACATCCTCATCTTCGGAAATGCATCTATAAGTCGAGGTCATCCAACGAAGAGTCGCATTCCTCCTCCTTGTAAATTCTCCTTCCGTCCACAACAATGCCCCAGCGATACTCTAGAAGAACTTTGTGTTTTTGTCCCCCTCCTTTAGCCAAGTGGCCCTCGACCATTGCCTTCGCTTAATTTATTCCTCTTTAACGCAGGATGCATAGTCCTAGTTTAACCACACTTTGGCCTCCATTTCTTCCTTCGTGAGCTCCCTTTCCTCCACAGTTAGATTAAGGGGCCACAATATGACTAAATATCATTAATTCCACCCTCCCAAGTTCCCAGCATTTCCCTACTCCAAGATATTAGCTTCCTTGTCAACAAGTTGAGTTTCTAGCTCAATCTAAATCTCCCTACTCCAAGATATTAGCTTCCTAGTCAACAAGTTGAGTTTCTGGGTCAATCTAAATCCCACAAAGCCCTCCATTTGGAACGAACTCCACCAATCCTTTACCAAACTAGATAAGCCTTCCACATCAAGCCAACCCAATTCAAACCTGAAAGATTTTGGGCCTCAACTTTCTGCTTCAAGATCCAACAAGATAGGGCAATGATTGGAAACTAGTTCCGGCAAAGGCTTGGATAGAAAAGAAAACGTGATCTAAGGAGAAAACGTGATCTAGGGGGACTACTTCACTGTCTGTTTTGAAGAAAACGTGATTGTTTCTCCAAATTTATGATCCAAACCTACCAAAAAAAAAAGGGGGGCCCTTTTGGATATTTATAAGGAAAAAAGCATTTTTATTTTCTTGCTATTATAACCCTTTCTTTTGTTGTACAAACAAGGTAGGTTCGCAAATCCATGGATTTGTGATATTTTTTTATCATCTTCATGAAGACAAAACACTTTGCCCTGTTTTCATAAACCCTATTGTATTTCCATCGACAAGGAGGTGACAATCAAATAGATGTTATAGTCAGGTGGAAATATGGTGGTATGGTCCCCTCACTTTCGAAGGAACCCAATGGATGAAAAGATGGCAGATTTTATGAGGTTGGATGAGCTCATTTGGTCAATATTCCTTTCTTTTCATTACACATATTAGTGGTGATGGAGGTCAACCTCCTGAGAAGGTTTTCAATCAGAAACTTCTAGCAGTCCCTTCAAGGAGTGGTGGTCCTGGTGGATGGTCACATGTCCCACATCACTCCAGTTTGGCACTTCCCCGGTCCTCCTAGGGTGGTTTTGTTTGGTTGGTTAGCTGTTAATGACAAAGTTCTTATGATCGACCATTTACAAAACAGGAGGATAATGCTTCTGAATGTAGTATACATCTAACCATCCTTCCCTTCCTTTTTCTTTTGTTCTGCTTGTTCTCTCTTTGGTTGGTTTCAATAAATTGACATTACCATTCAAAAAATCAGTAAAATGTTTTTTTTTCTTTTTTTTTTACTTATGTTTTTGTTCTAGTTCTTTTCCTTTCTGTCATATTACATTTCTAATTTTCCCTATTTTCTGGGTTTTTTTTCAATCTTTTATTTTTCCTTAATTTTTACTGATTTTTAATAATTTCACTTTAAAATAATTATTGTGTGAGTATTAGTTTACAGCTCGTACAGGACAAAAACCCATACAACCCAATTTCAAACCAGTACGATGCACTCCAAAACCAAGTTTTGAATCCATACATACCTCAGTCAAGAAGAAACATTAAAAAAGAAATATGAAGCCAAAAGAAACAAACCATGCTGAGAACCCAAAAGATAAATAAAAATAATCGCCTAACTGGCCAATAGAGTACAGAGCAATGTGATAATAGAATCAGAAAAAGGAAAGCACAAAAGAAGTGGGTAAAAATAACAAAAAACAAGTTACAAAATTTATCATAATGCAAAATTAATACCAAGAGGGAGAATTTACCAGATAGCCTCTAACAGCCTTACAGAATCAGAAAAAGGAAAGCACAAAAGAAGTGGGTAAAAATAACAAAAAACAAGTTACAAAATTTATCATAATGCAAAATTAATACCAAGAGGGAGAATTTACCAGATAGCCTCTAACAGCCGCCTGTGCTTTTATAGCAGCTTGCTCTTTCTTGGAATTCTCTAAATCATTTGATATGTCAGATCCCACAATTCTTTGATTTTCTGCATCTTGATTTTCGGGCAATAACCCTCCGTTTCTCTCAGAGCTAGCAGGAACTAGATCTGATTTCTCTCCATTTCTCTCAGTGCTAGCAGGTACTGGGTATGAAGTCAAGGGAGATTCCACAACAATCTCAGCAAGTGGTGCCTTTCCAGTAATCTTTACATCTTTCTCATTTGTTGCTTTCTTCACATGAGAATGGACAAAAAGATCGAAACTTAAGTATTATAAATCAGAACATCGTTGAAGCCAGGATCAAAACCAAACTGGGAGGACAAAAATGTACTGTAATCCAACAGGAGCAGAAGAACAAGTTTCAACAAATGGAGAGAGAGAGAGAGCGCAATGTAAAAGTAAAAATAAAAAATAATTTTTAAAAAAAAAAAGCATGACCACAACAATTATAGGAAGAAGAAAGAACAAACAAATATTATCACTCAAATTATTGCCTGATAGGCAACAAAAATTAACACTGTCAGCTGGAAACAGTCACGCAAACAAATATTTATATCATTATCAGCATGTTTCATATCTTTCTGAAATGATTAAAAATCTGTTTTGCCAAAAAAATCAGATGTGGTTCAAGCGTCCCTTACATATACCTTCCAGTTATTGCCAAAGTGCAATCCTCTGGTTTCTGAAACAGAAAGCGTGCAAATGTACACATAATGACAAAAGTTATAATCTCATATTAGATTGTTGTCGTTCTTCTTTTCGTTTGAATATTATATTAGATCCTGGTAATTGAAAACTTTTATGGTGAATCTAATGGAAAATGCTTCCTTTAACTTTGTCAGGACTTGTGAGATTAGGAAGGAAAAATAGTCAGATATTTAATGATAAAAAGATTTCTTCAATGGCAATGATTCCTGTTTCTGAAAAAGAAGGCATGCAAATGTACATATAATGACAAAAGTTATAATCTCACATTAGATTGTTGTCATTCCTCTTTTCGTTTGAAAATTATATTAGATCCTGGTAATTGAAAACCTTTAATGTGAATCTAATCGAAAATGCTTCCTTTAACGTTGTCAGGACTTGTGAGATTAGGAAGGAAAATTAATCAGATATTTAATGATAAAAAGATTTCTTCAATGGCAATAACTCCTGTTTCTGAAAAAGAAAGCATGCGAATGTACACATAATGACAAAAGTTATAAGCTCATATTAGATTGTTGTCGTTCTTCTTTTCGTTTGAATATTATATTAGATCCTGGTAATTGAAAACTCTTATGGTGAATCTAATGGAAAATGCTTCCTTTAACTTTGTCAGGACTTGTGAGATTAGGAAGGAAAAATAATTAGATATTTAATGATAAAAAGATTTCTTCAATGAAAGGGGTGGAGAGTTAAACCCACCATTACAAAAGTAGTTTATATAAATATATGTGCTGCTTGATTGGAGTGGCATGCATCAGTCTGTATGGACCATAGGATCTATTTTGTCATAGTTCAATTCAAGGCAGAACATTACGAAGAAGATAAAAATTAGCAAATCACAGGGGTTGTTTGGATCCAAGGACGACCAGTCAAGTTAAAAACATAGAAAAACAGAAAATTTTCTGTTAATTAACAGTGTTTAGTGAACAAATGGGAAGTGAAAAAAACCTTAGTTAATGTTTTGACCTAAAACTATCACATTTCAATGAAATATTAAACACAGAAAGCGTTTTTTTTTTTTTTCAAACCAATTACACCATTGGCCCTCTCCCTTCCCTAAACCCTAACACCACTGCCATCCTTTGAGTAGCAGAGATCGTGCATCAAAGACCAGCCCACAACCAGATTCAGGTATGCCTCCATCCTTATTCTCAAACTAGCAAACATACAGCATATAGCCATAGGGTCAGCAGCCGGATAGAGGAAGAAAAGATTATAATGATAACATTAAGTTTTTGTTATTGACAATGACAATGAAGATGACGGCAATGATGATGATGATAAGGATGATGACAATGTTGATGATGACGATGTTGTTGTTGTTGTTGTTGTTGATGATGATGAGGGTGTGATAATTATGTTGGTGTTTCACATATTGACTGTTCACCACAATTAAACCATCCAAATGCTGTGCTCCACTTTGGATGGATCATAAAGCAACAAATAGAGTGCACCTGTATCTTAAATGGTAGATTTTGTGGAAATCAGACAGTTTGGATATTTAAATTCAATTCCAGAATAGCAAACTGTTTTCCAAACAGTTCAAAAATGTTCCAGATTAGCGAATCATGCTTGCCAAACTGGTTTCAAATTTTGTACATAAAAAAATAAAAATAAAAATAAAAAACCTTGGAATTTGTTTGTTTTCTTTTTTCTTTTTCTTTTTTTCAGTCTTTGTTTACTAATTCCAAATTTTTCTTGGATCCAAACATCCCCGTAGACTTTTTCGCATTGAGATAGTTGCCTTCTCAATAGACTTGGATGGTGAAATTGATGTCACTATTACCACATGACTTTTGTCTCACATCACCATATTTACTCTCCACAACCACCAAACAGACCCTAAATGGGTTATAATCAGATCTGAGGAATCTATGCTAAAGGCTTAATTTGAGATTGATCATTGGTAGAAAATAGTGAGGTGCTAAAGAACCGAGGATTATATAATCAATTGGTGGCAATGCCTACCATGTGGATGGTGGAAGCTTAACTTACATGGCTCGAAAGCAGAATCACATGAAGTATGAAAAAAATTTCGGAGTGGGTGGCATCGCACAATTTGGTCGATCTTCCAATGGGGGCAGTGAAATTTCCTTTGGTCTGGTGGTCAGGAGAGCCCCAACGTGTCTAAGTTAAGACAGATTTTTTGTCTCACCTAAATGGATCAACGTGTTTCCTTTGGTTAATCAAAGAGATTTGCCTAAGCCGGTCTACAAACATTGCCATATTTTGCTCGAGACAGTCTAAGAATTGGGGGCCTAGACTGTTTTGGTTTGAGCTTGCTTAGTTGAGGTGGAGGGTTTTTCAGGGCTCATCAAAGATTGGTGGAGTTCTTTCAAGCTTAAAGTTTATGTGGGGGTTTAGGCTTTGCCAAAAAGTTGAGAATGTTGAAAGCCAAAATCAACAAGTGGAAAGAGGAGGTTTTGGGGTCTTGTGAGGTAGAGATTGGTTCATGGCTTGAAGGCATTCAGGAGATTGAAGGGAGAAGGGTTTCCACTCTCTGAAGAAGATAATACAGTGTCTTACTTGCTAAGGACAGGTTAGCAACTTGGGCGATTTGTCATGATTGCAGTGCTTTGGAATATTTGGGGGGAATGCAATAGGTGATGCTTCCTTAAAATAAAAAAAATAAAAAATAAAAAAATAAAAAAAGAGTTTGTGGGAATAAGTAGCGTGCAAATCTAAGAAGGACATCATAGAATGGGTATCTGGGATTAAATATGTTAATGTTTCTGATGCTTCATCCATGCTTGGGTTGTAATGCAGAGTGTCCACTTGGGATGTGATTTCTTTTGTATTATTTGTTGTCTTGATTTTTGTCAAGAACCCTCTAATAAAATTGACTTATTATCCTTTTAAAAAAATAGGATCACTGGATATTTTTCATTCTTCATTGTCCAATAAATGTCATTTGAATTTTTTTTCTCATATTGCTTGAATATAATAGTGTCAAATAGTTAGGGATATGAACTAGGGAGATGTTGCCATAAATTGCATGAATTTGGAGCCAATTTGGGAGCATTCAAGTGCTCCCCCAAATCGGTAACACTATTCACCAAATTGAACTTCAATTTTCTCTTATAGTTTCTTAGGGGAAATGATGTTAAATGCTTACGAATATGCATTAGTGGGATGAGTATCATAGATTGCATGGATTTTAGATCAAATTGGGGGGCATTCGAGTGGTCTCCCAAATCGATGATGGCATTCATCAGAATTTAATTTAAATGTTTTCTTATAATTACTTGAGGGAATGATGCCAAATCCTTGGGGATATACATAAGGGATGAGCGCCATAGATTACATGAATTTCAGCTGATTTGGAGGCATTTGAGTGGCCCCCCAAATCGACAATATTATCTATCCGAATTTCAATTTTTCCTTAAAATTACTTGGGACATGGATGTCAAATACTTAGGGATGTGCATTAGTGAGATTTTTCAAAACCACAAAATACTACATATTTGAAATCCTCTCAATATTTCAGATTTTTTTCAACGTTTTTTGGATTTTTTTCTTTTAAAGGGGGCGTAACAGCTGTTACACGTAACAGTTTTCGGCTAGGCCCACCATTACCATTACGGAATACCTTGTTCACAATGAAATTACCAAGTTGACTGTAGTTGAGATGGGACTTAAATATAATTAGCCATCAAACAATATATCAATGCATAGTATAATTGAACATTAAAAAATGTAAGATGGGTGCAGCTTCTTCAACATTTCACACCAAGACTCATTCCACCCACAATCAACAATACAAATCAGGAAGCCACTAAACCCACACCTAGCAAAATCCTTTTAGCAAATGATTGATTTGTTCTTTCAGTTGGACTCATTGCCCAATAAACCTGGCAAGACAACACAATTGAGGAAAAGACAAATTAACTAACAGAATACATGTTATGCAGAATCATTAGAAAATTTACATAATTTGTCTGAAAAACCACACTGATCCTATAGAAATAGTCCAACCAAAAGCATCTAACTCTAGATTATTTTTGACAGCTGGAGAAAAATAACATTTAAAAAAGAAACAATTAAGCATGGATCTACCAATGGATAGTCCTTTTTTTTGGAACGATCCAATGGATAGATCTTTGGAGTTAAAACTCGTCATATTCATTTGGTAAACCTCAAGCTCAAACCACAGAACAACCAATAAAGATCCAAACATAAAGCATGGTAATGCATGGGTGGAGGGGTGTATGAAATTAGAAAAGGACAACCAACTGCAATGCCAAGGCTGAAAACAGTTTACCAAAGTTTGTCTTCCTTTCGATGCACTAGATCTAGATCCCTTCTTCCCAAAAAGCAATGTCTTTATCCATTTCCCTGGAGATTTCCCCATTTTTCAGGAAAGCAAAGATCACAACCTCCTGAACCCAAATTCAGACACTGCATGAATCCAGGCCAGTGAAGTTAAAAAATAGATGTAAACACAATCCCCGAAGCAACAAAACCAATGTGATAACAGATGATAGAAATCTCACCATTGAATGAAATGCAACCAATATACAACAAAATTCACGAATACATAATAATGGGGCTATATAATCCAAGTCAAAAACCCAACACCACATGGCCCTTCAGCAAAAACCATCGTAGACCTAAAACCAATGTAGTAGTCTCTTTAGCCCACTTAACAAAAGACAAAAAATCTCCATAATTGATGGCAATACTATGATCACCTTAGCAACCTATTTCCCACGTTCTTCATATACTCAATGAAAACCCGCCACTGAGGACTCAAAGGCTATATAGATTGACACCAACATTGCATTGTAACCATTTGGCCCATTCGATCGTTCGTGGAAATTTTTCAAATGGCGGAATGAAATAGAAACCGTAACCAGAAAATATAAATTGCATCCAAAATGACCACAACCTTAACCCTAGCGAGACATCTTCTCCGCACACTCCCAATCAACCAAGTCCCACCAAAAATCCTAACCCAGCAAGAGAGATGGAGAAAAGGAGAGAGAGAGAGAGAGACGGACAGACAGACAGATTAATCAAACCAAAAATCTATAAAGAAATCACAGAGTAAAATCTATCAGCCAAGATCAGACAAAGAGAAAGGTTACGGTCCATCAAAATCTCAAATGCACTGCCAAAAAGAAAAAGAAAAAGAAAAAAATGCAAGAGGAGAGATATCGAAGTAGATTGAGCATAAAACTTGCAGACCTGAAACCTACCAGATAAATGTGGTAATTTGGAACATTAAATCCGCCAATCCTTAGCACCAAAACACGGGAAGAGTGAAACTACCATATTTGAGAGAGCTGAAGAGGGGGGGAGGGGGAGACGGAGAGGGAGGGAGAGAGAGAGAGAGAGAGTACAAGGAATGTGAGAGGGGGGATTCAGACTTTCAGGTGGAAGCAAGGAAATGTAGGATGGGAAGGAATCAGAAGAATACAGCAGATGAACAGCTCTCTCTCTCTCTCTTCCTTCCGTTGCGTTCTTCTCGAATATTTCTGCTAAAACTCGCAGTGTGACGAATATCTCCGAGGATTGGAAATTATCACGATATTGTTTAAAATATCGCATTTTATCGCGATATTAACGAAAAAAGTACGACTTCCAAGAATTTGTTGTTTAAATTTTAAAATTCGTGATTAATTTACTCTTCTTTTTTTTGGCCAGATTTTCCATGGTAACTCAAGAAAAACCTTCAAATTTGAAAATCTCATGAAAATTTTTTGAGGAGAATTTCTTAAGAGGTGATTTTGCTGTGCCTTTCTGATGAAATTATTGAATCTACATTGTAAGTATTATTTAATCCTAAGAACACTAAATATATATTGCTAAGTATTCCTAATGTATTAATATATTGATGTATCATTGATTTTTTCGACGGTGTAAATTTTAGGCGTCTCTTATATTGTCAATGTATCCCTAATATTTTCAAACGTATAAATTCCAAGTTGTTTACACTCATTTTTGGTACACCCTCATGAACCAATAAGGAACTGTCACATGTTGGTATCATGTGCCTAATAATGTCAAAATCATGCACCTAATAATGACAAAATCATGCTCACGTCGAAAGGTATTAGTGATCATTTATCACTGATGATGCATGTCATTCCTTAAGTAATAGTGTTGAATCGTACGCATCTCTTGAGAGAAAATGAAGCTACAAACGACAAATAGCCCTAATGTATGTAACCGAAGCGACGTGTTCATCAAGCCAATAAAAAAGAACCACCGAGGCAAAGGTTCTTATCTATCTATGCAAATACATGAATAGATTATTAGATGGATGGATGGATCCACAAATTTCCACATGACTTCATGAGTCAACAGTGCATGCTTTTAGTTCCCATTAGAGAGAAACTTATTATTTGATTTATAAAGATGAAAATATGTATTTTTTTGCTATTATTTGATTGTTAAATATGTAAATATTTGTATTTTAGCATTTCTTGAAGCTTTGTTAAAAAAAATTCACCATTTTATCCATGTGTTCCACATTTCCGAGAACTAACGATATCATCGGTGACAATAATGTCGTCAGCAACAACAATATTGTTTTTGTATCCGCAGTCAGTGAAACTTGTATCGATATTGATACTTGGAACACTGGCTGTTAGTGGGAAAGTAGCACCTCAAGCTCCTTACCTACTATGGTCACTTTCTCTACCCTGGGAAAATTAACATAAAGTCCATAAAATCTGCTTTGTCCATCACGTGCATCACATTTTGTTCAGCTTCCTGATCCCGAAAAGAAGGCTGATTCAACACTCAAGTGAACCACGTTATAAATTTATACCTGAAAGCCTCTAAATTTATGTACTATGGCCCACCTAAGTTTCAAAGTACTATGATTATTGGATAATTCATTCATCTCGACAAGGCACGCCAGAAGAATGGATTAAATTGCATACTAAAACAAGTAGGCCTTACACAACTTATAGCACGCATCCCATCCCAACTTTTTCTTGGGGTGTAACCTACCCAAGTCATGGAAGGTCATGATTTGTTATTCCAATGTTAAAATGAGAAAGTGTGCTTGATGGACATGATAGATCTCAATAAAAATCCACCTGCATGACCCTGGGCCTATTTGGCGTGGTATTAAGTTGTATTAAATGGGATTGCATTGTTAATCTCACCTCGGGATTGGGAATGGCATGTTTAGGAATGTGGGATAGGATTAAAATTAATTTTATAGGCTTTGGAAAATGAGCCTTGTGTTGGAAAGTGTGAGATGGGATTTCCAAATCCTATAACGATGAATTTTCAAGTGTAATTTAAAAGGAAATCTTGGAATTTACTTTTAATTGTATACATTCCAAACATGGTATTGGAAAACATGGGATACACCCATTCCAGGGACAATACCTTACACATGCATTTATTGTTACTTTTACCATTTCATCCACCTTAAACTCACCTAATACAGCTGGCCAAACGGGCCCTTAGGGTACAAGGGGCCCTGCTCAAGGTACCCAGCGTGTAGGACATCTGACGATCGGTGAATAAGGTGGTTGCTCTTAAAGAGACCATAAGCAAAATCGCATTGACCCGGTTACTGGATGGGCAGCTGGAAGAATAACTAACAACCGTTCACACTTTTTGGTACTTGGCGAACTTTACAACCAGGATAGCACCCTCATAACTCACACACGCTACAGTACTGTCTTCTACCAACTCTACCACCCTCAGCGAAAGACCATAGTTCATACTTCACAGGTAAAAATTTGGCCAGCTGGATCAGTAGATTCTGCGATCCCTCTTTGAAAAAAATGAAAAAATATAAATAAATATATTGTGCTGGATCAACCTCACAGCGGGGCCCACCTTGCACACCCCTTGGATGTCGCACATGTGCTCTGTGTAAATGTGCAAGTGGAAGTACAAACCAGTACACCTTCCTACCAATGTAAAGGAAGGAGGTATGCTAGAATACAATATTTGAATGTATTACACTGGGACAGGAGCCATTACCATAAGTGCCTTCTTCAATGGCCCAGCCTGTTGTTTAGACTTTAGATTACGAGCCACATGGATGTGGGATACCCGAAACAACTCTCTAATTAAAATATTCAGTCCAGTGATTATTAAAATGTAATGGAAACTGTCCAATTCTAGGAAAAAGAGCCCAGAGATTAAAGGATTAAAATACTCAGTCTAGCCAGCAATTTTAGTCTAGAAGTAGAGAGACCTTTACTAACGGAGAGGGGCATCCACATCCTTCCAACTAGAGGTGTACACGAGTCGAACCAAGTCGAGCTGGCTTGGCTCAGTCACTTGCTGACCTCAACTCGAACTCGGCTCGGCTCGGTCCACGAGCCTGACTGGCCAGCTTGGCTCGGTTCAGTCAGCAGTTCAGGTGAGTTCCAACCGAGTTCCAGCCGAGTTCGCCTGTGCAGCATTTTTACAAACACATGGACTGCACCTTCAAAATCTCACTATATGTAAAACAACAGTAATGATTTTACAAGTATTTCATCAAACACCTTCTAAGCAATATAAAAATCAAGAAAAAAAAATGGTATTTGTTTCATATATGTACTTTCCTTGCCACCAACCATACTTCGTTGAGTCATTTCATCAAACACTTGGTGAGCAACATCAATATCAAAGTAACCGAGTCACCGAACTGGTTCAATTCGAGTTGGGTTCAATCCGAGTCGAGTCGAGCCGAGCTCGGGCAAGCTCAAACTCGATTCGAAATTTTTTCGAACTAAAAAAATCAGCTCGACTCGGCTCAAACTCAATTTTGAATCGACCTTTTTTGAGTTGAGTCGAGCGAGCTAACCGAGCTAGCTCGGTTCGTGTACGGCCCTACTTCCAACCACTTGAGCAAATAGACCCATGAAGGCAATTAAAATGTCCCCTTTCTATCTCATCGAGCACTTTCCTAAGATACCTTCCTTCCAATGGATGATCATGTGACCTCTTTGATGAATAGAGATGATTGAACAAATGAAAAGGCATAAAATACATTGACGATGTAAGAACATCAAATTCTTAATACAGGGAAAAATTACAATGACGGAGTTTTTTTTTTAGTTAGCTTGTTAGTACACCCCACTGTCACATCACACTTCACTGTTAGCTACCCCCACTAGGGATCGATACCAAGACCTCAGTGTTGAAACTAGGTATCTTTCACTCAGTCTACCACTATGACGGAGTTGAACGGTGAAATTGTTTAGCAACCAAATCAATTATGACCTTTAATTTCTCAAATAAAATAAAATAATTAAAATGATATAATCCATCATTAAAAACTTGCATCTATGCCATCCATTCACTATATAAAAAAATCCAACCCTTCTAAATGTCCCTAATTAACATAGGATTCAATTTTAACCATTGACCATGAGGGAAATTAAATCAATCAAATCTATTAGTCTAGAAGCTTGATTTAAATAAATTTTGAAACATAAGTTATTGAGAACATGCTCTTCAAAATATATAGTCCAAATGAACGGACTTAAAGGTTTAAGAAAATATAGAAATTAGTAATCAAAGACTGGGAAAGTCTCTTTACTTATATTTAATATCTTACATCGATGCAGCAAAAGAAGAAATTGTCAATGCCATTTTATTTCAACGAAAATAAATTTTTACATGTGCTTCACGAAATATGAGTATCAAGAAACCTGGATCCGACTTCCGGGCTGAGATCCTGAACCAGTGGTTGAGATCAACTCAATAAAATAACTCTAAGTGATGGAGAAAAAAAAAATATCCCTTCTCTTTCTCTCACTTTCCTATCATTTCTCTCCTGTGAGCATGCGTGAAGAGAGGAGGGGAGGCTTGGATGTCCAATCACTCTCCATGCTATGCTTCTTATTCTTTAAAGAATATGATTTATGCATGAGGGGGTAGAGTTATAGTGCTCAACTATCAGTATGATAGTCTATAACTCCGTGCACAAAAAGTGCACGCACCACATCCATTCATGCAACTAAACAAACTATATTCCTCTACTAATATGATTGCCCACTCTTTTCCGCATGCCACATCAAACGAAATGAGTGCCACTGATAAATCATGGGCAGTGGCTGTCCACCAAACATGATAAAGTAAGATAAGCAATTAAAACAAAGTTTTAAAAAAAATAAAAAAATAAAATCCAACAACTAAAAACATTAAAAAAATAAAATCATTTCACAACATACAAAGGTGAGCTTCATGACTTGACCATCATAATCTAAGTCACTAATCATAAGTCCCTGACAACGATAGATCGATCATTAGATCACAAGCATTTTAAAAACTCAATGCACGAATCCAATTGTTGGACTCATGTTGGACTCGTGACTAGAGAAAAAACAAGGTGAGCCCAATCCATTGGACACGTGAATACGACAATGATGATCTCAATCGCATATCACAGTGACTGTGTCATGGGTGGACATATTGTTGTGCCTTAGTAAATATGTGGTGTTACCATGTTAGAAAAGTTTCTTTTGGATACACCGAAAAAATAATAATGATAATAAAGATTATCACTAGGCTGAATCACGTATAAAATACACTGTCCTTAAAGCGTGATTCGCCCCCTTTATCAACTGCTGATGGGTTACAGGCGAATTGCTTCCAGGATAAGACAAGCCTTATCTGGATCCAGCGTGCAGCAATCACGATAGGTCCACTATGAAACAATTTAACGCAGTAGATTTATTCTGGCAGACTTAGACGACGGAGATGATAACAGTATTCTAAAATGAAGCTATGGACTGTATCTGATTTGATGGGAGAGATGATGTGTTGAGATGATGAAATCCGACTGGAATGGTCCAATTTATATAGGCCTCAGGTTTAAACCCGTTGCTGTATGGTATTCAATGGTCCAGAACGTTTGAAAAATGTTTCTGGCTGTTGTCTATTAATCTCAGACGTTTCTAGTCATTAGATCTGTAGATCTGACCGTTGGATCATCCTGGCCCGTCGGTTTTCGGACCGTTGTGGCTTTTAAGGTAGTCATCCGTTTAAGAAACGGCTGGACATTTCGAATTTAAGATCCAACTGTTCTCAGTCACCTATAAAACCCAGGCTCATTTCCAACATTTCAGATCCACACCGCCCTAAGGCTCTGACCAGACCCATCGCACCGCGATCGCACCGAAGTCTCACCGTCTCGCGCCGGTTCGCGTAAGGTCGCAAGGGAGCGACCACTCTGCGACACGATGCGCACGTGCGAAGTGCGCCATCTAGCGCCACTACAGCCACACTACCTCAATGCCCACGCCCTCACCCTGCGCGAGAGTGCCCGCGTGCGTGCGTGTGTTCCAGTGCGACAACCCGTGTTTCATCTCCTCCAAAAAAGCTCCAAGTAAGAATACCCTTCTCAACATCTCATATAAACCACAAAACTTTTCTTTGCATTTCCGATGTGGGACAAAGCATACACACCGCACTTTTTAATTTAAAAATTCAAAAAAGTATTTTGGCGGGAAAATCCCAAAATTTTGAAAATTTTGAATTTTCATTTTTATTATTTTTAAACCATTGATTTTCAACAATCCCCCACTGGTTTTTAAAATAATGAAAACTCTGCCAGAATAATAACAGTTATTATGCATAAAGAAAGATATCTTGCGATTTGAATCTTTCCTTAGTATAAGCATTTTAAAGTTATTTCGAAATTTCTGGTTGTCGCAGCATTGAACCAGTTATTCCTTTATGATATAACCGAAAATACTACACACATAATAGCTTATGCATTAGGTGTTCCTTTATAATCTCGCTTAGCACTTTTAATGGCCATGTGCTTATCCTGTTTCATGAACGATCCCGAGATAACTCTAAGTCTCATGAGAAGCGGCACCACTTCTACATTCACATAGGTGAAATCCTTCTAAAACACTTGTCCTGTTTGACTGGATTTCATTAAGAGTTCAATACTCATCCCTCTTTATAACAGCCAGCACTATCATCCTGGATGATGTTATCAATTTATTTAGTGCTGAAACTTTTCACTTATCAGTGAATTGTTGTTACCCATTAAACCCAATATTTAGAGATTTTTTAATTTAGGGTTGGGTTTTTTTCACTGGTGAAACTTTAAGTAAAGAGTTTCAACTCCATCCCTCTAGATGTTGTCCTTATTACCTCTTTCGTTAGAGGTTTAGTAAAAGGATCAGCTAAGTTATTACTTGATTTTACATATAAGATCGCAATGATTCCATCTTGAATCAATTGTCTTACATAGTCATATCGCAAACTTATGTGCCTGGACTTTCCATTATAGGTACCAGTATAGGCTCTTGCTAGAGTAGCTTCACTATCACAATGAAGTGAAACAGCCGGTATAGGCTTCGCATAAAATGGGATTTCTAAAAGAAGATCCCTTAACCACTCAGCCTCTTTGCCTGTAGCAGCTAAAGTTATGAACTAAGATTCCATAGTTGAGTGCGCTATGTAAGTTTGTTTCTTGGATCCCCAAGATACAACTGCACCTCCTAAGGTGAATATCCACCCTGTGGTGGACTTTTTGTCCCCTGCACTCGATATCCAACTTGCATCGGTATATCCTTCCAACACTGCTAGAAATTCTAAGTAAAATAGCCCTAGTTTTTTGGTTTCTTTAAGATAACTTAGAACTCTACTAATTGCTTTCCAGTATTCAATACTTGGATTACTTGTAAACCTACTTAGTTTACTTACAGCGTATGCTATATCCGGTCTTGTGCATTGCATTGCATACATAAGACTACCTATAGCACTAGCATACTCTAGTTGTGCAACTGCTCTTCCACTGTTTTCTTTTAACTTGATACTTGGATCAAACGGGATCTTTGTCTCTTTAATTTTCAAGTGATTAAACTTGTTTATTATTTTCTCAATATAATGAGACTGGCATAATACAAAACTCCCACTATGTTTTTTAACTTTGATACCTAATATGGTATCCACTTGTCCAAGATCTTTCATTTTGAAAACTGAAGAGAGAAACTTTTTGGTTTCAGTTACACCTTCCATTTTATTACTGATTATTAACATATCATATACATACAAACATATGATTACAACATAATCATTATATACTTTTGAATATATGCATTTATCAGCAATATTGTGTTCAAAACCATAAGACAGAACTTTAGAATCAAATTTATCATGCCACTGTTTTGGTACTTGCTTTAATCTATACAAAGACTTAACAAGTCTACATACTTTTCTTTCATTTCCTGGTAAAACAAACCATTCTGGTTGCTCCATGTAAACCTCCTCATCGAGATCACCATTCAGGAATGCTATCTTCACGTCCATTTGATGGATATGAAGATGATGTATGGATGCGAAAGCGAATAAGATCCTAATCGATGTTATTCGAGCTACTGGTGAATAAGTGTCAAAACAATCAATTCCTTCTTTCTGTCGAAAACCCTTAGCAACTAATCTTGCTTTAAAAGTTTGAATTGTACCATCTGTGTGATATTTTTTCTAAAATACCCACTTACAACCTATTGGTTTAAAACCTGGAAGTAGATCTACCAATTCCCATGTTTGGTTAGATATTATAGAATCCATTTCATCATTAATGGCTTCTTTCCAAAAAGCGGAGTCTCTTGAAGACATAGCTTCACTAAAGGTTTTAGGTTCATCTTCTATAGTCAAAACCATAGGTATTTTCCTAATCACTTTCTCTCTATCACTCTCAACTAGATGAAAAGAGAGTCGTTGAGAGTCTATTTGATCAGGATCAAGACTCTTTTCTACTCTTACTCTTTGACTCGTATGAGGTTCACTAAGAGTTTTCTCTTCTATTTGTATTTCTTTTATATTTTCATTAGGAGATTGAATCTCAGCATTCTTTTTCTCCGTGAATACAGAATTCTTAAAGAACTCTACATCTCTAGACTCTATGATTACATTGGAGTCTGAGTCTAGAAGTCTATAGACCTTACTATATTATGCAAATCCTACAATGAAGCACTTAATAGCTCTTGGTCCTAATTTAGTTCTTTTGGGTTCTGGAGTTCTACAATATGCAAAACACCCCCACACTCTAAGATACCCTATGTGTGGTTTTCTTCCTTTCCATATTTCGTATGGAGAGGTCTTGGTTTTCTTAGATGGAATTCGGTTTAAAACATGACATGCAGCCAACAGTGCTTCTCCCCATAGGTTTAATGGCAACTGTGCTTGTATTAGCATTGAGTTGACCATTTCTACTAACATCCTATTTTTTCTCTCTGCTACATCATTTTGTTGTGGTGTATAAGGTGCTGTGCACTGATGTATTATGCCGTATTCTTTACAATAGTTAGAAAATTCATTAGAGAAATATTCTCCTCCTCGGTCACTATGAAGGATTTTAATATTTTTATCTAATTGATTTTCTACTTCAACTTTATAGATCTTGAATGCATTAAATGCTTCATCTTTTGATTTTAACAGATATATAAACATATCTTGAACAATCATATATAAATGTTATAAAGTACATTTTACCTCCACGGGTAAGAACGTCATTTAGTTCACATATGTCATTATACACTAGGTCTAATATTTGAGATGATCTCTCAACGCTAGGGAATGGTTTCTTGATTATTTTAGACCGTATGCATACTTCATATTTATCTTTGTCATTATCATTGTATGATATTAGGCCGTTCTTAGCCATGAGTTTTATGGTACTGTAGCCGATATGGGCTAGTCTATTATGCTATAGCGTTACAGACTCAATCATGTAAGCAGAAGAATTTTTTTCATTTAAAGAGAGTTTGATCATCCCATTACAAGCGTATCCCTTACCCACAAAGTTTCTATTTTTAGACAAGATCAGTTTGCCTGATTCAAACACTACCCTAATTCCAGGCTTGCTTAAGAGATTCCCTGAGACAAGATTCCTTCTTATGTCTGGGACATGCAGTACGTTGGTCAGGATTACCTTCTTTCCAGAGATAAAGAGTAATTCCACGGTTCCTTTGCCTATAACTTTCGATCGTCCTTCATTTCCCATTTGAACCTCTTGACCATTGGTCTCATCTTCATAGGTTTTGAAAGCAGATCGATCATTGCATACATGGACTGTGGCACCTGTATCATACCACTAACCACTTCTATGACCATGGCTACGATTTCATCGTCTACTGCATTAGCCTCTTTCTTAGGCTTTTTTCGGTCCCTAAAGACTCGGGCGAAATGCCCGGTCTTGCCGTAGACATAGCAAGCTCCCTTAGGTTTGTCATTTTTCTTCTTTTGGATTTTCTTGAATTTCCCTTGATCTTTGTTAGGTTTAAGGGAATCAGCTTTCTCATAGGTATTATTTTGGGATGTCTTTTCTACTGCGTTCACCTTGAATGAGAACGCACCATTAGTGTCATCCTTTTTGTCTCGGTTATGAGATTCTTCTTCAATACGAAGATGCTTCTGGATTTGTTTTAGGGTGAACTCTTCGGATTTATATAGTAGTTTCTTCCTGTAGTCTTTCCAGCTTGGAGGTAACTTTGCGATTATAGCTCCGACTTGAAAGGATTCAGGAAAATCGATTTTATGGCTTTTATTTTATTTACAATAAGCTGCAGTTCTTGGATTTGGGCAAGCAACGGTAGATTGTCTACCATCATGAAGTTGAAATACCTGGCAATTAGAAATTTTTGTGTACATTCCTCTTCAGCCTTGTATTTGTATTCCAGTGCGCTCCAAATTTCTTTCGCTGATGTGGTCCCCGTGTACAAATCGTACAATCGATTAGAGAGAGCATTGAGGATGTGGCCACGACACAGCAGTTCATCTTCTTGTCACTTGATCCTAGAAGCGATCTGTTCTGGAGTGTCAGTGTCCTTTGCTTCAGGCAGAGGCTGGAGAGTCGGGTCCAAGATGTAGAAGATCTTTAGAGCGGTCAGCAAGAATTTCAGCTTATCCTGCCATCTAGTGAAATTTGAACCATCGAATTGGTCCAATCGGATCAGATCCTGGTTCATCAGTTTGATTGATGCAACACTTTCGGTGTCCATAATCACGCTTTAATATTGTTAGAAAAGTTTCTTTTAGATACACCAAAAAAATAATAATAATAAAGATTATCACTAGGCTGAATCACGTATAAAATACGCTGTCCTTAAAGCGTGATTCGCCCCCTTATCAACTGCTGATGGGTTACAGGCGAATTGCTTCCAGGATAAGACAAGCCTTATCTGGACCCAGCGTGCAACAATCACGATAGGTCCATTATGGAAGAATTTAACGCAGTAGATTTATTCTGGCAGACTTAGATGATGGAGATGATAACAGTATTCTAAAATGAAGCTATGGACTGTATCTGATTTGATGGGAGAGATGGTGTGTTGAGATGATGAAATCGGACTGGAATGGTCCAGTTTATATAGGCCTCAGGTTTAGACCCGTTGCTGTGTGGTATTTAATGGTCCAGAACGTTTGAAAAACATTTCTGGCCGTTATCCATTAATCCCAGACGTTTCTGGTCATTAGATCTGTAGATCGGACCGTTAGATCATCCTGGCCCGTCCGTTTTCGGACCGTTGTGGCTTTTAAGGTAGCTATTTGTTTAAGAAACGGCTGGACGTTTCGAATTTAAGATCCGACTGTTCTCAGTCACCTATAAAATCCAAGCTCATTTCCAACATTTTAGATCCATACCGCCCTTAGGCTCTGACCAGACCCAGACCCATCGCACCGTCTCACGTCGGTTCGCGTAAGGTCGCGAGGGAGCGACCACTCTGCGACACGATGCGCACGTGCGAAGTGCAAAGTGCACCATCTAGCGCCACACTGCCCATGCCCGTGCCCGTGCCCGAGCCTGAGCACGCGCGCGCGAGTGCATGCGTGTGTTCCAGTGCTTCGCACTGGAACACAACCCTTGTTTCATCTCCTCCAAAAAAGCTCCAAGTAAGAATACCCTTCTCAACATCTCATATAAACCACAAAACTTTTCTTTGCATTTCCGATGTGGGACAAAGCACACGCATCGCACTTTTTAATTTAAAAATTCAAAAAAGTATTTTGGCGGGAAAATCCTGAAATTTTGAAAAATTTGAATTTTCATTTTTATTATTTTTAAACCACTGATTTTCAACATACCACCCACCCACACACACACACACACACACATATAAGTAGAGTGATTGCTGTCGTTGTCCTTGGGAGCTTGAGACTGGATACAATGATCATTAACTAAGGGAGGTTGATAATAAGTAGAATTCAATACCCTGTATGCCATCACCATCACCATCACAGATTTTAGGATAGATTGATGATCATTATATGATGAAAAGTTTGGCCATCTCACGTGATAGGCATGTCTTGGGTCAGGATGGAAAGTCGCCACTAGGGACTTGCCTTAGTGTCAATATGCCTTTGCCCCACCCTACATGGAAATGCGAGTATGTCATTGATACAAGATCATATTGGACCTTTTTGGGCACTTGCATTGGTGGATTGAGATTAAATCAGTGGTTTGGAAGCCCATTCATCTAATTATGGTTAAGGTCGATGATGCATTAGAACTTATTTGATCCTTAGACCCAAGAACATGAGAGGGTCAAGGCTTTAACCGCATGTGCTTTGTTTATCTTGATGAGACTACCGTATGGCCAATAAAAGTTAATGCATTTGTTAGAGCCCGTTGATACTCATACGGGGCAACAAGGGATCTTTCGCTAGGCCCAATACTTAAAGCTATTTAATCATAATCGATGATAGTCTAATAGTCCACATTAGATGATCCATCACTTAACCAGCGTGAGCATATGGTATTTGGCGAAGCCATGGCAGTTGAATAATTGCATCAGTTGTACATGTATAGATATGGCATGTAACAAGTTTCCATTTGTATATAAGGACCATGAAAAATTATAAGGCGGTGGAGCACTATAAGTGGAACACCCTAAGTCCTAACCTCTCCTTATAAATAAGGATCACGTCAAGAGAGAAAAGACCCCAGTGAGTGAGTGTGTGAGTGAGTGAGCTTGGACACCAACTGTGAGTGTGACCTGGGAAAGAGAGAAAAAGTGAGTGAGAGAGATTTTATTTCATCTTCCTCATTTCCTATCTTCTACAAACCATGAAAGATGGTAGAGTGGTGAGAGAGATCTTGTCTCATCTTCCTCTAACCAATGGACTAAGTCCCTTTTTTATAGCCCAAACTACTTATATAATAAGGCTCAATGTGGATGGGGCATATCCTAAAATTACTTTTAAGTTAAAAATATTTCAACCTTATGATTATTTAAAGACATTTTCATGTCCAAGATGGACTAGAGAATGCCCGATTAGAGATAGAGGTGATTTTACCGTCAGAACCTTATAACACGCATATCTCACAAACTAGAATGAGTTACTCGACGCACCATATATGATTTTGGAGTAGGAGAAGCTACTTTAGCCAACCAACCTGGCATCGCCTATGCCGAATTTGCGAGATTCCATCATATTGACGTCCGAAAATCTATTTTATTTCCGTTTTTACTATTTATAGTAAGTTTTAGTCTCATTATAACTCTTCATCCTTTGAGCTTTGGGAGTTGTGTCCAACATGAAAAGTGCTTAGAAAAATTAGGAGAGTAACATGGTTAATCCAGATTGGATAATATAACTAGTAATTTTACTATTTATAGTAAGTTACGAATTTTAGGGAGTTTGAATTGGAGTTTGATTCTGAAACTTCTTCCATACCACTATTTAAAGGGCTGTAAATTCACTTTTATCATCTACTAATGAAAATTTTAAATTTTATAGATTTTGTTTCTATTTTTTTAAAAATTTTTCCTTTTGATTTTGAGGTATCTTTGTGAGGAGTACAAAGAAGCTTTGTAGATTTGGAGTAGTTATCCCCTTGAGGAGATGTTAGCCTTACTCAATTTCATTTGAAGCTCGCTCAATTTCATGTTTGCCTCGCTCAATTTCTTTAAAGGCTCGTTCAATGTCATTTGAAGCTCGCTCAATTTTATGTTAGCCTTACTTAATTTCATGTTTGCCTCGCTCAATTTTTTTCGAGGGCTCATTGAATTTCATGTTAGCCTCACTCAATTTCCCTCGAGGCTCGTTGAATTTCATGTTTGCCTCGCTCAATTTCCTTTGAGGTTTGTTGAATTTCATGTTTGCCTCACTCAATTTCATTTTAGCCTCACTGAATTTCATGTTTGCCTCACATAATTTTCCTTGAGACTTGTTGAATTTCATATTAGCCTGGCTCAATTTCCTTTAAAGCTCATGGAATTCTTGTTAGGCTCGCTCATATTTATGTTAGACTCGTTCAATTTCATTTGAAGATCGCTCAATTATCTGTAGTTGTATGCACTTATCACTACAGAATTAGTCGCTACGGTTTAGAGCCGTAGCCATGGAAGTAATAGCTGATTGCTCTGCACAAAATGGCTACGGTTATAATCCGTAGCTATGAAGATTTAGCTACGGCCTTTAACCTTCTTCCTGTATTGGATGGTGCCACCGTAAATGCAAGGATATTTCCACCTGCAAATAATGTGGGTATAGAATGATTTAATCTTGAAAAGTAAAGTTTGTTAGCATTCAAAAAAGATGGTGGGTGAAAGGTGGGATTTACGGTCGGAAAAACCCCTTTGCTTTCCTTCCATTGGTTTGGTTGGCGGTTAGATGGAAGGTGGAAAATAAACATTATGGTGAGCCCTAGGAGGCTTCTAGTAGTTGATATTCAATGACCACGGTTTCCTTGGATCTACTTAATTTTTGAGACCACGGCCTAAATGGGCGAGAAAAAATGGATGGCGTGGATATACAACAAATTATTAAGATGGGCCGTACGTTAAGGGTAACACCTTTTTTTTGTTTTTTGTTTTTTTAACACACACTCGTCCACACACTCACACCTGGTGGGATTTCTCCACCCATGGATACTCAAACCCTTGACCGGGTGTTGAAACTCCCAAGAGGGTAACACCTATTGAGATGGGCCCTACGTTAATGGTAACACCTAGCACATAATCCACTCTCAATAGCCAGCGAGTCAGTGTGTAGGAAGCAGTTTGCCTGTCACCCCAGGCCTGGGGCTGTGTGGGCTCACATAGATATCCGTGACAAATTAACCCCGTCCATCTGGTTTGAAAGACCAAAATCAACCTGATTCAAAACACATGTGCGCCATACCGCACGAAAGATTGGGGATTGAGCGCATGGGCGAGAGAAGTTTCGTATCAGGATGATATTTGTTTATACTGTTTAATTGAGTGATAATAACCCTATGAACGGTTTAGGTGGCATATAAACATCATGGCCAGCTCCTGGAAGGTTTCGGCAGTGGACGTTTCTGTTCCCACTGTTTCGTTGGTGTGGCCCACCTGAGTTTTAGATCTCCCTGATTTTTAACATCTTGTTTTAATGTTATCTTTATAAACAGATGGACAAAGTGGATTTTTCACGGACATCTCTGTGGCCCCAGACAGCCCGGGGCACGAGTAACAGGCAATCCACTTCCCACTGTGTAGATACCCTCGCCCAATAATATGGGAGAAATTTAGGACTGTGGACCCCACCTTTTATTCAGCTGTTTTTATGAAACAATAAAAACTTTGTTTTACAACTTAGACCTGCTCATACGGACAGCGAATTTGAGGACAAAAATACCCCTCCCTTCCTTTCGAAGACGAGCGCTGACGCTCCTCCAACCGAGGGTTGTACGAACGGCTCAAAAGAGATCAAAGTTACATGGCCACACAGCTATGTATTTATTATATCCACAACGTTCATCCATATTCCGAGATCATTTCGGAGCATTATGCAAAAAAAATAAAATCATATCCAAAGATCAACTGGACCACACCACAAAGAGCAGCAGGAAAATTGATTTTCACCGTTAAAAATTTTGTAGGGCCCACCATAACATTTATTTTCCATCCAATCTATTCATAAGGTCACAAAGGCCTGGATGAAGAGGAAAAACAAATTTCATAATGATCCAAAACTTCTGTAACCCCTACAAGGGTTTCAATGGTAGGTGTTCAATTCCCCACTGCCTTTTATAGTGTAGTCCACTTGATTGTTAGATCTATCTTATTTTTCGTCTCAAGCATTAATATGAGCTCTAAAAATATATGGACAGTTTGGATATAACACAGACCTCATGATGGGACCCACAAATTGACAAAGGCAAAAAAAAAAAACCTGGCACGTCCTTTCATTCACGGTTATAGCTACGGTAATAATCCGTAGCCATAGTTATCTAAAATTGTTGTAATCTTTAGGCAAACTCGCTGGACAGTCTCTGATACATTTATTTACTTTTTATGTAAATATAAATATATAGAAATATTTTTCTATCTTTTAATTCATTTCTTGGCCTATTTATTTAACAAGCATATCTCCTAAGCTAGAATGATTTACTTAACGTACCACATATGATTTTGGGGTAGGAGAAGCTAATTTAGCCAACCAACCTAGTTGTTTTCCAAGATTCCATTGGGTCAATGGTGTAAAATCCATTTCATTCACTTCGTGGTCAATTTCAATCACTTCGCAGTCAAATTGAAAATTGAGCGGGGCAAATTGGAAATTGAGCGGGGCAAATTGGAAATTGAGCGGGGCAAACATGAAATTGAGCGGGCCAAACTAGAAATTCAGCAGGGCAAACTAGAAATTCAACGGGGCAAACATGAAATTGAGCGGGGCAAACTAGAAATTCAACGAGGCAAACTAGAAAGTCAACGGGGCAAACATAAATTTCAGTGGGGCAAACATAAAATTAAGCAGGGCAAATTAGAAATTCAGCGGGGCAAACAGGAAATTCAGTGGGACAAACTAGAAATTGAGCGGGGTAAACATGAAATTGAGCAGGGCAAACTAGAAACTCAGCGAGGCAAACATGAATATTAGCGGGGCAAACTAGAAATTAAGCAGGGCAAACATGAAATTGAGCGGGGCAAACATTCATTTCAGTGAAGGAAACATGAAATTGAGCGGGGCGGGGCAAACTAGAAATTGAGCGGGGCAAACATGAAATTGAGCAGGGCAAACATGAATTTCAGCGGGACAAACTAGAAATTGAACGGGGCAAACATGAAATTCAGCGGGGTAAACATGAAATTGAGCGGGGCAAACACGAAATTGAGTGGGGCAAATTAGAAATTGAGTAGGGCAAACTAGAAATTGAGCAGGGCAAACATGAATTTCAGCGAGGTAAACTAGAAATTGAGTGGGGCAAACATGAAATTGAGCGGGGCAAACATGAAATTCAGCGGGGCAAACTAGAAATTCAGCGGGATAAACATGAAATTGAGCAGGGCAAACTAGAAATTAAGCAGGGCAAACATGAAATTGAGCAAGGAAAACATGAAATTGACTGTGAAATGCATGGAATTGACCGTAAAGTGAAGGAGATTCGCTGGGATTGACCGTGAAATGCATGGAATTGATCGCGAAGTAAATGAAATGAATGAAATTAATCATGAAGTGAATGAAATGGATTTTCGACCATCGACCTGATGGAATATTGAAAAATAACCAGGTTGGTTGGCTAAAGTAGCTTCTCCTACCCCAAAATCATATAGGGTATGTTAAGTAACTAATTTTGGTTTAGAAGATATTCTTGTTAAATGAAAAAAGAGAGAATTTTTTTTTTATATGCTTATATATACATATTTATATAAATATATATTAGAGAAAATTGAAGGTATAATAAAGTTTTCAATGAAAAAAATAAATAATATTAAAAAAAAAAGCATTGACCGACACAGACTACAGTTATGACTACGGTTATAATCCATAGCTATAGGTGAAATCACCTTCGATACATATCGAATACTCTTCGATATGTATCGAAAATTGCAGGAATTTGGAGGCAAACTCGCTGGACAGTGCTAGACCTTTTTCGCTATATCGAGAAGTGGCTACGGTTGTAATCCATAGCCATAGAAAACACCGTAGCCAAGGTTCTTTTTTAAAAAAAAAAATTAATTAATTTTTTTACTGTTGTAATCCCCACCGCCTTTTGTGGGTCCCATCATGAGGTCTTTGTTATATCCAAACCGTCCATCTATTTGGCAAGCTCATATTAAGGCTTGAGACGAAAAATAAGATAGATCTAACTATCAAGTAGACCACACTGTAAAAGGCAATGGGGAATTGAACGTCTACCATTGAAACCCTTTTAGGGGTTATAGAAGTTTTGGATCATTATGAAATTTGTTTTTCCTCTTCATCCGGGTCTTTTTGACCCTATGAATAAACTTAGTTGGGGAGAATTTCTCACAAACATCACAGTGGGCCCCCAAAAAGTTTTTAATGGTCGACGCTCATTCAACACTGTTTCTTGTAATGTGGTACACTTGAGATTTGGATATACCTCATTTTTGGTCTCATATCATAAAATGATGTGAAAAAATATATGGACAGCATGGATGAAAAGAATACATCATGGTGGGGCCCACAGACCACCGACCATCCGCCATTGGCTGGTGGCAGGGGGAGTACCTAATCCGTTTCCGTGAAAAGGAGGGGTATTTTTGTCTTGGAATTCGGTCTTCGCACGTGCAAGTATAAGTTGCAAAACAAAGTTTGTATTGTTTCATAAAAACAGCTGGATAAAAGGTGGGGTCCACAGTCCTAAATTTCTCTTTTCTTTTCCCTCCCTTCCCATTTTCTTTTTCTGGTTTTTTATTTTTTTTTCCTTTATTTTTTTTTTATCATGGTTAGGAGTCCGTAGTTTTCTACTAGTTTTTTTTTTAAAGAGGGTGGTGACGTGGACCAATCAAGACTTGGCAATCAGGGAATCCCTGTTTAGCAAATAACAGAGGATCGCGACTCATAGTTTAAACTTCTTCTTTTCGAAACTTTGACATAGTACGTTCAGAATCCCTACTAAATACCTAGGACTTGATTGGGGGGTGGCCCAACACCATCATATAACTGGAGGAAAAGCTCTGTGGACCCCGCACCATGACATATGTGTTTTATCCGGGCCATCCATCCATTCTGCCAGGTAATGCTAAAATGACCTGGACGGCGTGGATAAAACACATACATCATGATGGGGCGCACAGCTATTCCCGCACCGCCCAATAGGAGGTCGGTATGCAAACCACATTGGGGTTGGAGAGATCTGGCCCGACCCAGCCCGGCCCGATTCATATCACTTCCGGTTGGGATTGTATGTCCCAGGAGAGCTTATCTTCCCACCAATGGTCGTAACTAACAAACGATAAGATACCTCCCTTATATCAATTCCCAAACAATGATCCATTCTAGGGTCTTCAGTTCTAGTAAATCTCATATGATGTTGCAGTTCTAGGTCACTACAAAAAGCTCGTCACCTAATCAGTATATGCCTAGTTTATACTCTAGTTGCTACGAAAAGGCTCGTCGCATCAACGCAGTCTCAGAGTACGCTCGAGGTCACTATAAAGGGCTCATCACCTGATCAGTGTAGGCCAACAGTTCGAATACAGTATCCCATACCACCGTATTTGGCTCACAAGTTTAGGTTGCTCATTGGTCACTACGGGGAGGCCCGTCACCCCAACGTAGGCCGACAGCATGACTACGGTGTCTCATACTACCATGTCCGGCTCATGAGTCTTAGTGGATCGTGGTACCATGGTTAAACGGGCTTTCCACTGGTGAGTTCGGTACATTAGGTTCAAGCAGTAACTTCTATACATGGTGAACATATATCAGGTCAATCGGGTTACTTGACGAGTTCGACTAGTACGAGCGTACATCGATATGATCGACATGAAGTACGTAAGCACTCCGTGTGGCCTAACTACTGTCAACAACCGAGGTACTACTTGAATTCATCGAACACGTCCTGAGTGGTGAAACGACCTCGGCCACTAAACCAGGACCTGTTACCGATTGCCTGGACTATACCATAGTTCCAAACATATTTCAAATACAATAGGAATACGTATGCGCTAGTCTAAAATGGCATGTAGCAACCAACTTAAATAAAAGTCTTATTTGAGCATTTCAATGAACACATAGTGTACATAATAGCGTACATAGGCATTTCAACCATAAAGCACGTAGTAGTGTACAGAATACATAAAGGAAAACTATAACCATGGTTAAGGGAATTGAGAATCCCATCTCAACACCCTCATTACATGCATTCCAACAAGTATTTCCTCATTGAGGCATTTTATCAAACACTTAGACTACACACATTACATACATGTAATGACTTAATTAAAACACATGTTATAGCAAATCCTTTCACAAGGAGATGCCACGTATACAACGATCATGCATTTACAATCAAGAATCATGACAAGCATAAATCATAAATCTATATTCATTCAAGAATATCAACAAACACATGGATTTCACTATATTCAACATAGTTCATATATGTGTGTAAAGTGCGGGAAACATCGCATCTAAGCATGTGGTATCATTCAAGTCAGTCATAAATCATTAACTGACATTGAAAGCCTTGAAAACCATAACCTAAACATTTATAGTCCGCACCTTTCACCGGTAGACTCATAACGAACTCAGTTTAAAAGCTAAGTTTTTGTCTATGGCACCACAACAACCTATAACAGGGAATAGGTTAGCTATTCCACCATTTATACTATTGAAAACTCTAAAACAGATTAGGGTTAAGTTTTCCTACCTAATAACGGAATCGAAAACGCCGGAATAGCGACACGGGAAGGGTGGTTAAGAACGTGGAGTAAGGGGATTGAATCCCAGGAACAAACTCCAGCTCTCTCTCACTTTCTCTTTCCTTCTCTTTTTCTCTTTTCTCTCTCCTAGGGTTTAGAAATTCGTATGGAGTGAGAGAGAGAGGGGGGGTTTTAAGCCTTTATATAGGCCCAGGACTGATGGAAATGACCCCAGGGCCAAGGTATACTTAGGTTATATCCAAAGGGTGTCTGTTTCAGTCCAACGGAGTACTTCTAGTGGTCTCCCTTCAGCATGCGGTCAGACTTAAGCTCCCTGACATTGGATCTAGGTCAAGCTGAGTTTTCGGTCCAATCGGATTTACAGATCAACCGTGGCGGACTAGTTTCAGTTCGACGGTCACCGGTATTCGATCAGGGCCACAAGTGCACCGACATGAGTTGAAAATTTTTCCTGATCGAGGGTGTATTTGGGTCAGATTCCGACGGTCTGAATCCTTGTATTTGGCCTGCAAGCGAACGACTCAATTCACTTAAGTTTCAGTTCGCTTTCTAAAGATATTCACGTTTCTCACACACTTCGCTCCGGGCTCAAGTTGTGCGTTTCTGGGCACTATTAGGACTTGATTTCCGAGGTGGTTGTCAAGTCTAGTACTGCGGTCATAACCGTATAGTTTTGTATCAATCGGATGATGAATTATGAGATCCTTGACCGAGGGTGTGCACAATATACTTAGATTTTGAGGGGACTGCGGTAGTTTGGTATGGGGTATCTGTAGCATTGATGTTGGACAGTGATGGTCCTGCAGTCTATATAAGTTTATTGATGTTCTTAGATATGAGAAGATAAATTGCTTCATTACATTTTTTGTGCAGGAAATTGCTTCACATCTGGGCTTTCCTGATGGTTCTATACGCCACTATGGTCTGGATGTTGATGTTAATAGTGTGTTATTAATGGCTGACATTGTTCTTTATGGTTCCTTTGAAGCACCCATCATTGCTCCTGACTTGGCTAGCATAAAAAGATATGTGAGTTTAGTGCCATTTAAACTTATCCTCGTTTCCTTTACATTTACATGACTGAAGTTCGCAATTTTTTATTTATATTTATTAAAAAACCCATCTTAATACAGGTTGTTAACGGAGTCCATGGTTTGATTTTTCAAGCACGTGAACCTGAGACAATAGTGTAGGGCTTTCTCAATTTTAGTATCGGACATGAAGCTGTCTAAATTTGCTCATGTAGTTGCTTACTCTGGAAAGTTACTTGCTAGGAACATACTAGCATCAGAGTTTATAACGGGCTACGCAAAGCTTTTAGAAAATGTTCTTCAGTTTCCATCAAACTCCATGCTCCCCAGGTCCATTTCTCAGCTTTAAAAATACAATTGGGAATGGAATTTGTTCAGGAAGAAATCATATGAGAGAGGCACGAGCGAACAATGAAGCCAAAACTGAACTTGAGAGTCATTTGAGAGAAGCTGGGAGCGAGAAGCTACCCTTGTTCAAGCACTTGAATAATTGAGGCAGACTCTTAGTAGAACAGAGCAGCAGGTATTTATTTGATCCTGATTCTTAGCCCGTAATTTCACTAAGTAACAAAAAATGATTCATTTGTTGGTTTGCTATTGTAGGTAATTTTTAGAGAGGACATGGTTCGCAGAGACATTGATGATCTTCAAAGATTGGGTGGTATGCAACAACAAAAAGATTAAAATTGTAGTAATTGCCTATTTTTGTTTTTTGGATGATTATTAGAGTAAATTGGTGAGAGTGAGAGTCCTTAACATAATTTCTTTTTCCAAGAAGTGTATGCTCAAAGTAATATAAAATCTTGAGTACTCATTGATCTACTTGCAACTCAACCAGGTCCTTTCAATTGGCCTGGCCTCTTAAGTCTTAAGTCCAAAATTGACCTATTACATTACCAACCTAGCAAATTTCTTCTGACAGTTCACTTGGACTGCAAAATCAAAATACCAGTTTTCTGAATTGACTTCCAAAAATATCGAATTAGAATTATAAGCTAGCACATAATTAGATGCATCTCATGCTTGTCTACTCTCATGGTTCAGATCTGAAATTGCTTTGCACGATGCAAACTATGCCCAGATATTGGAATACCTTCGAGATGAGTATGAGCTTGCACAACATTTCGGAAGCCTTGATTTCAAATTAAAATTTGTGGAGGTATAGTCATTCTTGCTATTGTTGTTTCCCTTTGAAATAATGTCTTGTAGAGTTCAATGTTCGTGAAGAAAGTTTGCAATTGGTTTAAAACTCATCGATTGAGCTAAAATCAATTTTCTGGCTTTGCTGTGAGAATGTGATACGGTTGATGGACAACATGATAGAGTCGTACTTGAGGATGTGGTATGGTAGTGTGATAGTCTGATGAGGTATATATCCACTTGAGAATGTGATACGATTGATGGACAATGTGATGAGTTTGCATATAAGGATATGATATGGTTGTATGATAATGTGATGTGGTTATACTTGAGGATATGATATGATTGATGGACTATGTGATTACGTTGCACTTGAGCACATGACATGGTTGAAACGATAGTGTGATATGATTCCACTTGAGAATATGATACAGTTGATAGACTATATGATGAAGTTACACTTGAGGATGCATATGATATGGTTGTGTGATAGAGTGATGTGGTTTTGCTTGAGAATGTGAAACACTTTATAGACTGTGATGAGATTGCACTTGAGGATATAATATGATTGTGTGACATTATGGTGTGATAGATCCACTTGATAATGTGATACAGTTGATAGACTATATGATGAGGTTGCACTTGAGAATACATATGATATGATTATATGATAGTGTGATATGGTTCCGCTTGAGAATGTGAAACACTTTATGGACCGTGTGATGAGGTTGCACTTGAGGATATAATATGGTTGTGTGATAATATGGTGTGGTGGATCCACTTGAAAATGTGATACAGTTGATAAATTATATAATGAGATTGCACTTGAGGATGCATATGATATGGTTGTGTGATAGTGTGATGTGGTTCCGCTTGAGAATGTGAAACACTTTATGGACTGTGATGAGGTTGCACTTGAGGATATAATATGGTTGTGTGACATTGTGGTGTGGTGGATCCACCTGAGAATGTGATACGGTTGATAAACTATATGATGAGGTTGCACTTGAGGATGCATATGATATGGTTGTGTGATAGTGTGATGTGGTTTTGCTTGAGAATGTGAAACACTTTGTGGACCGTGTGATGAGATTACACTTGAGGATATAATATGGTTGTGTGACAGTATGGTGTAGTAGATCCACTTGAGAATGTGATGCGGTTGATAGACTATATGATAAGGTTGCACTTAAGGATACATATGATATGGTTGTGTGATAGTGTGATGTGGTTCTGTTTGAGAATATGAAACACTTATGGACTGTGTGATGAGGTTGCACTTGAGGATATAATATGATTGTGTGACAGTATAGTATGGTAGATCCACTTGAGAATGTGATGCGGTTGATAGACTATATGATGAGGTTGCACTTGAGGATGCATATGATATGGTTGTGTGATAGTGTGATGTGGTTCTGCTTGAAAATGTGAAACACTTTATGGACTATATGATGACACTACCAAAAAGGGTCAAAGCTACGGATAAAACCCGTAGCAATAGATTTATAGCTATGGATAATATTTGTAGTTAAAAGTAGCTGTATCCGTAGCAATATGCCGAATTTGCTAATAGCTACGGTTGTATGATTCCTAGCTACGGTCGATATTCGTAGTCATTTCCTACATTGAAAAGAAATTATAATCATTCATTCATTTAATTACGACCTGCATAATCATTCATTCATTCAATTACAAGCATTCATTCATTTAATTACCATCTACATAATCATTCATTCATTCAATTACAATCATTCATTCAATAATGAATCAATTACAAGTGAGTCTGTGCGCACTCGCATATGGCCAGGTGCATCCTTCATCCACCACAGATAGAAAATGGATGCAAGTATCGGTAGTTCACCTGCACATCCGACAACTATACCAATAACTTCTCCTGTGCGTCTTCTGTAATTATTCGAGGGTGAACCACCACTAGCAGACTCTGCAACATAAAAACAAAGAATCAGTCAATTAAAGAATGATGAAAACTAAATGCAAGGAACCCCCAACCAAAGCTTGTGGCATGCATCTTGATAGCACAAATACCAAGAGGGATTCCAATGGGCAAGTCTTGATGCATTAATGCTCTGAAACAAATGAAAAATACAATTCGCAGGGTTTGAAATGACAAAATAGTTACCTTAAGCGGTTCTCCTCTGTTACTGGCTCTTTTGCATCATCAGAAGTGGTAACCAGAAAAGGCAATGTAGATCTCACTGAATTCAGTACAAGTACATTTTCAGCAGCAACCTGGCATGGTGACAGTAACATGTATGCTTAGAGCATATCCAGCATTTCACAAACTGAGAATGAAAGCTTTAATAGGAATGAAAAAAAATGGTAGGTACACCAAATACAACATTCTGAAACCATGATAACCAGGCAACCAATGCAATAGCATCATAGCAGCACATATTCCAACTCCAGATTATGCAATGCAAGTCCAAAACATGGTTGTCATCACCCATGTTTTGAAGTTCATTATTATCTTTTTCTTGATCAAGGGAAAAGACTTCTAAAACATTTTGCTCTGATCAAGAGCCATAATTTACATAATTCATTATGCATAAAGATATAACCGCATATAATTTCCCAATAAAAGTGTAGAAATCCCCAATAAAAATATATGAGTATGTATATAATATCCAGTTCCCACAAGACTTTCAGTAAATGTAGTTTATTACAAGACCAAAAGTAAACTCTGCAACGTTTGATAACCCACACCAACGAGTGATTTAAATGCAGCCTGCACAAATTTCAGCTTAAGTCCTACTCTTCCTATAAATAAAAATATATATATAAATTAAATATAAAAATAAACATGAACTTCAAATTGAGAGCACCGGTCTTTTGCCACCCACATCCTATAACAGGTTGTGACTGATTCAAATTGAGAATCTTCACAAACATGAAAGTGAAAATGACTAAAAGCTACTATAAATATGATTGTCATGAGCATAAATCCAGAACTCACTAAGTCAACTCAGTTGAATCAAAGTTTGAAATTCCAATGGAAATAAAGAAGCAGTTGGAAGCTGAAAACTTCAAAAATTCTTCTAAAGCATCACCAAAAAACAGAGGCTAGAAAAGAACATTCACTTTGTCTCCAACGCAATGTCTGACATTAAAAAACCAATTTAGAATATCAATATTTTCTTCTGGGCAAGCCACTCTTGTAAAAAACATAGAACAAACTGTATATCAAATGAAATGAAACTCTGACAGAACACTTAATAATATATCTGAAACACATCCTAAGCAAAGTAATTAAGGTCAGGGGTGCTAAGTAAGAATGGATGCCATGTCAGTTGTACCTATTGCAGAAACACCACTGAACCTTTCTTACAAAATAATAGGTGAGAGAATTCACAATAAATCTTGTATTGAAAGAAGCCAGGCCAACAGTTACAGTATATTTCAGGGAACTTTTTAGCACATGCTGGGTGTTTGGCACTCATATCAGCTGACTTCGGTTATCCTTGATATCAAACCGTAATGCTGTGCATTCAATAAGAAAGAAGTATGCTAGAACTCCCCACAATACATACATGGTAAAATTGTACAATTGATCGATCAGGTGCACAATAGAGAAGCAAAGAGTTAAATTTAAAAAATGAGTAGAAATACTGAGGGGGTGTTTGTGTGCTAGAAATACAAGCTGAATTTAATTCCTCGTATCAGGTTTAACTCTGGCTCTGGCAATATATGCATGGTGCTACAACAAAAAGGTGTGTTTAATTCCTCATATGTGCTACACTGCAGATCCAGCGAGTCGCCACCTTGCTGCATTAGAAATTGAAACCTAACCAAGCCTGTCAGCCTCTGCAGATATCGGCCTTTCTTTGAGAGGCATGTAATATTAGAGCCATACATCAGTCTATGCTTGGAAGATCAAAGGCATGAAGTCTTCTAGTAATTTCACTCATAAAGAAAGAAGAAAGAAAGAAAGGAAAAAAAAAAAGAAGCCACCAAACATGTTGCAATAAAATTAACTTGTTGTGGCCTCATGATCTCGTGTCAGGATCATCAAGTGATTCTCGCCAGTGTGATAGGTAGGTAGCCATGCGAGGGATTGCAAACAAAACAGGGAAGAAATATGTAGGGAATACCATCGCCCTGGTTAAGACAAACAAGTGACAATACCCACAAAACTAGGAGAGTAAAGAAAAATTTTCTTGAATATACTGATAGATTAAGCCAGAGTAGAAAACCAAGTTTGGCTAAAGCTTCCTCTTCACGAAATACTCATCTGAAAGTGTAGCTTTCTCCAATGCAACAGCTAGCAGCAAGCAATACATGTTCATGGATGCCCACATTTATTGTTGTCACGTGGAGGGAGTAAGTAGAAATCACATTCCTCTTTACAAGTAGTTTGGATAAAAATAGAATTGTCTCCATCATGATTAGAACAAGATATATAACAATATAAGTTGCAGTTGGAGCAGATTGCTACAAGTCAATCTGCATCAACATCAAAAGGATTTGGTATACCTAGTTACTAATATCTGATACTGACTCTTCCAATCTTTAGTAGGATATTCTCTTGATATGATGCACATGCATGCACATGAACTGATTTAGTCAAAACTACTAAACAATACTAAATTTTGTCATCCTTAGGCAATAATTTTATGATATGACATCAGTGAAAAACCAGGTGAGAGCATACATGCGACAGACTGATTCAACCCCACGATGCTTTTTGCCATTTACAGGACATGTTTTAACCAAGCTGAGTAGATTCAACCTTGTTTGTTAGTGGTGGTTAGCACTTCTTTATCTTAATAGATAAACCCATTTCTATTATTTGGAAATATAACCACTACATTACTCAAAGTATAAAGGGTGGGGAAGTATAGAAAGCATAGTTTAAAAGCTTTAAAAGCCGTCTCCGGCTATTTATTAGAGCTGATAGAGATAGTGTCGTGTGTATAAGTGATTCGGAATTCGATCCTGATTGTCTTACCTTGTAAAACTTACTCCCTTTGAAGCACTCAAAGCTAAAGAAAAAAGTAAATAAATAGAAACCTTGAAGAGCTACTTGGTTTCAGATTTCATCGGGACTAATCTGCATAAAAACTCGATTTGATCACAACTCAGTCAAGACGGTGGAAAAATTCTGATGAACTCAATGAAGGCTCCCAAACCTTTGAACTGAAGAGCTTTAACTTCAGCTCCAGGTCACAGTATCACCAGCAAGCTTGCAAGGAACTATGGCTAGCTGCACAAAGATGAACTCAATTCAGAACTAAAGCTTTTCAACCTCTCGTTGTGCGGGCATGGTCGTGTGAGATTAGATGAACTCAATTAAGAGCCCTACTCCACTGTACCCAACTAGTTGCAGAGGGTATCTTTGTCATTTGATACATATTCTTCCAATGCCTCCTGAAGAAGAGAAAACTGAGGGGAGATCTGCAATTGAAAAAACAGGTATCTCACTGTTGTGTAACAGTGTAGAAGCAAACCCTGAACTGAATAAAAAATAATAGAAGATAAGCATGGGTGCATAAATGTGATTTTTGACTTAATTGGACATGCCCACGTATTTAGCTCGTTCTTCCATTCTTAAAACTAGCTTTTGGGTCATGCCTGGTTGGTTGAGCCCAAGCTAATTACAATTAAATGGGTTGGTTGGGCATGGACTTGGTAAATTCAGAAGGGGTCAGCTTGTGCCATATTGTAATGGGCTGTGGCTCGGTTGCGGCCTAAGACCAATGCACATCATGGCTAAAAATCAGGACCCAGTTTGGTGGTCCAACAAGCCACTTCCTCTAGGGTCTGTTTGGGTAAAAAATCAGGATTAAACCTAATCATGATTCTAGCAAACTCCATGCTCTTTACATCATACTTACAGCCATGCTCAGGTTCATCTAGAACTTTGGAAAAGGTAATGAAAAAGTGCTACTTGAGCACGGAGAATTTGACATAAAAGGCATTGGTTTGAAAGACTTAAAATCCCGTTTTGCGGGATCCCCTGCGAAACAGAGCCTCTGGAAGTAGGCCAATTCCCATTGGTGGAAAGTGAGTTCCAAAGTAGGCATTTGAGGCATGACTGTATGTTCGTAGGGCCTCTCTAGGAAGACATTCAACCCAAAAAAAAAAGAAGAGAAGACATACCACATGGTCAACAAAAAAACATGAAGATGCTCTCTTTTGGGTGTCGACGGGTGGGTGGGGCAATAGTTGAATAAAACAATGACTATTTTTATCCACATGTATTGTCTATTTGTTTTTTCCATAAAGAAGGGGAAAAATGATTCCCAAAAAAATGCCAGTACAGAATGTCTTTTTTCTTCTTCTTTCTTTTTTTTTTGAAAGATCAGTATACAGAATGTCTTAATGGCTGCAGTTATATGTTTATTTATTTATTTATTTTTTCTTCTGGTGTTGATATTTCAAAAATATAGGAAAGAGATTGTAAATAACACTCATCCAGTGGTCTAATTTCACTTGTAAAAACAGCCTCTATTGTAATAAATTACAAAATAAATGTGCTTTTATCCATTTATCTGAACTTGTAAGAGGTTTCATGCTGACAAAGGTCCCTAACACACATAGGTGCACTGACATAACATACAAGAACTATATGCTTTTACAAATAAAGTGATAATAATAAAAATAGATATCTTTCCCATGTTCGATTGGTCTAGATGCTTTTGACAATTATTACCACAGGAATCCCATGGAATGTTTCAGAATAATTAAATCTAACAAGGTGACATCCATTACACTCTGCTAGAGCATCACAGCTTTTCGTTTTTTGGAATTGCTACTAAGGATCCCAAAATGCCCAAAATGCTTGATACAGCTTCCTTGGTTCCTAAACACCACAACAGGAAATGAGAGAGAGAGAGAGAGAGAGAGAGAGAGAGAGAGAGAGAGAGAGAGAGAGAGAGAGAGAGAGAGAGAGAGAGAGAGAGAGCTATTTTCAGATCTGAAAGATCTATGAGTCACAAGATTCCAAGATGCTCCTTCTAGTTTTGAAAACACATAAAAAGGAGATTGCAGTTTTTATTGATATATGGAGAGTAGAGAGGATTAAGTTAACACACCTAATTTGCTAGTTGTACAAGGCACTTCTCTAGAGCAGAATGCAGAGCAGCCCTCTGCTCATTTATGGCATCTCCCAATTTCGGTAATTCAATGGAGCACAGGAAGCATTTGCGCAAGTATCTCATCAGGTCATTTATTGCACCAACTATAGCTACAGAAGGCTCCAGCCTTTAGTGCTGAGCTAGTTTATGGTAACATTGACTACATTGATCTGCATGCTAGGCTGTTTATTGACATTTTTTGTGATCCAAATGCTTGATAAACAAGTGGCCTAGTGGCCTACTTTTGACTACTCAAAGTTAGACAAATTGCCCACATCTAAGACATCACCATATCACCATACCAACATCAAAAGACCATGAATGCACAAAAAATTGGAGAAAATTCAAGCCACCACTAACCTGCACCTAGGCTCCATCAATGAATCCACTGCAAAATAAACTATCCCAAGCAGTGGATTCAGCTGGCCACTAATGCATAGATTGACCATTAACAAATGACATCATCTGCACTCAACTAATAAAAAAAGAAAAGAAAAGAAAGAAACCAAGTAAGAAGAAAGAAAGAAAGAAATCGACTCCAACCGCATCAATTCAAAAACAAAAAGATGTTGCAACGCATGAATCACTGAAAGAGTGTCTGACATCTGAGCAACCCATACAAATAATTTATGGGGCCATTTCATTTTATGATAACAACCAAACTCTACGAATTAGTCAAAATCATCACATAGTCCATCAACTATTTCACATTCTCAAGTGTAACCTCATCGCACTATCACACTACCATATCACATCCTCAAGTGCAACCTCATCACGTAGTCCATCAACCATATCACATTCTCAAGTGGAACTACTTCACACTATCATACAACCAATCATATCCTCAAGTGTAACTTTATCATATGGTCCATTAGCTGTATCACATTCTCAAGTATAACATCATCACACTGTCACACTCATATCATATTCTCAAATGTAATCTCATCACATAGTCTATCAACTGTTTCACATTCTCAAGTGTAACCTCATCACACTGTCACACTACCATATCACATGCTCAAGTATAATCTCATCACGTAGCACTGCAGGAAAAATGACCTTCACTCGTGGTCAAAAATGCCGGTAAAAGTTAAAAAAAAACCCACCGGTGAAAGTTATTATGGTGGTTAGACAAACACCGAAAAATGGAGCATCGCTGAATCTTTTGTTGGTGGCCAGCGGCCATTATTATCAAATGCGATCACATATGCGCATACTGTTGATCAAATCGCATATGCCATGATGGCATATGCCATCCTGGCAAGTATGTCATGGCATACTTTTATATGTGATAAATATAAGATCGCATATGCGAGTATGCGATCGCACACTGTTTCCCAATAGCCAAGAGGGGAAGATTTTTATTTTTATTTTTTATTTTTTCAAATTGGAGAACTTTTGCCTATAATTGTGCACTCATATCCCCTCCATTTTCACTATTCTTTACTCCAAAGCTCTAAATCTCTTACTCTTTCTTTCTTACTCTAATCTCTCTACAATTATTTCAATTATGTTTATTTTTTGTATTTTATAAGTTGTGCTTACTTTTTGTAAATTAAGTTGTAAGTTATAACTTGTAAGTTGTTTCAAGTTATCCATTTATCATTAAAATTTATTTGTTCAAAGTTTATAATAATTAGTTATCTTTTAATGTAGCTTGTTGATTGTTTTGTTAAAATTTATATAATATAATATAAGTAATTAAATATATCACTTTATGAAACACTCAAACTATAATGAAATAAGTAAAATAACCCAATCCAATCATGTGTACTAATTAGATGATTTTTTCCCTCTTTTTTTTAAAATAATTTTTAGTTTTTTTTTTTTAAAAAAAATATGCCATGGCATATGCGATTGTGCGATCGCATATGCGAACAACATATGTTGATCGCATGAAATCGCATATGCGATTTGACAACATTAGGTGTGGGCCACGGTGCATATGCACTGGTTTGGAGATCAATAAGATCCATTCATTAGGTGGTCCGGTCCGCATGTAAATGTAGAATGTTGAGCTTCTTATACTTGCGTGGTCCATATGATAATCGAATGGGCCTGATATTTTGTTGTGGGCATTTTTGCGATGGGACCCACCTTACAAATGGCTAGTGAATCATCCTACAATTTCTCATTAGTATTCTCAATACTACTGCTGGGGATGCAAATGGGCTGGATTGTTCAGGCCCAGTTTGCTTTCGTCCTGATTTGGGTTTGAGCCTACAGGCCTGATAACTGATTGATCCTGGCCTGGCCTTGATTCAACAAGCCCTATAGGATGGCCGTACAGTATGGCCCAATCAAATCTAACGCTAAAATGAGAACTGTACAATTTTTGAGATCTAACAAGAAAATAAGATAAAGAATTGTTGTAAAAAAAAAAAAAAAAGATGAGAATTGTCACAAAATGCATGCTTTTCATAGACCTCAAAATCTTATTGGGGTTTGCTTATGTTTGCTTTAGGATCTCTAGTCCTAGAGTTGACAGAGGCCCCATTTGCAGTGTATAGTGTCTGGGTTTCAACTTCTGATTGTGAAATGACCCTCTTTGATTTGGCAATGGAAAAGAAGAAGCCATCTTGTTTAGATGTTTGAAGCATTTCGCCAATTAGTTGTAGTTTTTATATCAGATAATATTGTAATAACACAAATCTGGATTCATTTCATCAGGAAGCTTTTAGTCGATATTTGCATATGCATGAATAGTTTAACTGGGTACATCAACTCTAAATTTGGAGAGCTTTGAACACTCTGCTTACTTGGATGTGTTTACACAAACACATAAGATTCCTAGGAATCTGAAGACGACTAAGTAACCTTCTGGCTTTTACTTTCGTAAGAGCAATTGAATGTGTTTAGGGACTTTCTGCATTACTTTCGTAAGAGCAATTGAATGTGTTTAGGGACTTTCTGCATGTCCACTACATCCTTTTATAATAATCACTATTACATAAATGTTTTTCAGCTTATTGCATGTTTTGTATTTGCAGGTAGTACATGGACTATTTCGCGCATTTGTTGGAGTATCTAGTATCTTTTTTCATGCGGACAGAACCCCCTTGCAAGACCTGGATAGAAATTTTCAAAAGGTTCTCATTATGTCTCTTAAAAGTGCTTGGATTATTTCCATACACTTTATCTTGCTTGCTAATATGGTGAAAATTTATGTATTTGCATCGTCTAAAACTAATTATGGACATAATTGCGAAGATATGCAGCACGCAACATGCGTTTTTTCTTCATTGCCTAAAATTGTTCATTTGAAGAGTGTCTACCAAGGCATGGTGCTGAATTTATTGTAGCGCCCCCATTTTATGATTATACCCATCCAAAATATGGTATTCTCAATCTTGCCACAAAGCTTCCAAAGGGTTGCTTGAAGCCTAACCTAGGAACCAAAACATACATTGCATATGGATCCTGCAAGGAGCTTGGGAGAGGTGATTCAGTGACGAAACTGCATTGTGATGTCTGATGTGGTATGTATATTGTCAATCATGTAGATTTATAACTTCATTTACTTTTGCACAACTCACTCACTCTCTCTCTCTATGTTTTGTTTTGCTAAACTAATGTAGTTTGTGTATATCTTTAGTTTGCCTTCGTAGTCCACAATCACTTTTCATCTGGCACAATTTCACTTGTTCAATGGCTCTCCGTATTCCTTGTACTTGTCTACCTCATTCCTTGTTACTCATCGCTATTGGATTATATGCAGACATCTATAGTTTTCCACCTATTGTCATGCTAGTGACATTGCTTACTACTTTGTAGTTATTCCAGGACTGCTACTGTTGGCTTTAGAGTAATGTGCACTTGGATCAAACCATAGTTCAAGACTCTAGTTACTTCATAGTCAATAGCTGGCCTCGGTATTTTGAAAATATGCAATCTCATCACATATACATTATAGTGATTCCCACGTGATGCTAGCACGACACCTTTGAGCCCTTCAGACATTGTGTGAAAGGCCAAACTACCCCAAGAATAGCTATAGAAGTCTTCTAAAGAGTCAACTAGGTAATAATTATTTACCTAGGTAATTACGGCATCTTTCCCAATGCAAATATGGCAACTTACATTTTTAACACTTAAATTGAGAATTTTATGAAATCAATATAGGGCACATCGGGATGTATGTGACTTATGCACACCGCTCATTTGTTATGTTAGTTGAATTTAGGGCATGAGTAAAAAATTGAGGCCGATCCAAAGCTCAAGGGGACCACACCAAGGAAACAATGGGAATCGAATGCTTACCATTAAAAACTTCTTACGGCCCTTAAAAGTTTTGGATCAAGCTTATATTTGTGTTTTCCCCTTATCCATGTCTGTGTGACCCTATGAACAGGTTAGATGATAAAAAAACCTCAATGTGGACCCGGTGAAGTAAACATTTTTTAATGATGGACAAATTAAAGCCATTGTTTCCTTACATATGGGGCATTTGAACATTGGATCTACCTCATTTTTTGGCTCATGCCTTAAAATGCTCTAATAAAATAGATGGACGGTGTGGATATATCATATACATTACGGTGGAGTCCATAGATTTAAGTCAACACTTTTGTATCGATTTTCGAGGTTGAATTACTCTCACATTTTCAAAGAAGGTGAGAAGTAATAATTACTTATTTACAAGGATTTACATGTAACATGGGTTTATGGGAAATTGTTTAAATATACCTGCAATTTGTTGCTTCTTCGATGGAGGCACCATTTTCGTCCTTTCTTGAGATGAAAAAAAATGAAGAAGATGAAGTAACTGTGGGGTGTACACAAACCGAGATAGCTCGGTCAACTCGCTCGACTCGGCTCAAAAAAGCTCGAATTAGCTTGGTTCGAAGCTGAGTTCGATCTGAGTCGAACTGGTTTTTAGAGCTCGAAAATGAGTTCAAGCTGGCCCCAACTCGACTCGACTCAATTCGATATATAGCTCGAACCCAGCTCGACTCGGTTAAGTAGTATAAGTAAAAGAACAAAAAAAGAAGAAGAAATGTGCATTCTCTGATGTTTCGGTAGGAATTCCAGAAATGAATATGTGTAATTGAAGTAAATGCAAAATAGAAAACAAAGCAATGGGTATTCTTTGATGTTGCGCACCAAGTGTTTGATGAAATGATTCAACGAAGTGTCGGCTGGTGGCAAGGAAGGTATATTTCATCAAACAAATCCCTTTTTTTTTCCTTGATTTTGATGTTGCTTATAAGGTGTTTGATGAAATACCTGTAAAACCGCTGCTGGTGTTTTACATTTAGTGATAATTTGAAGGTACAGTCCATGTGTTTGTGAAAATGCTACATAGGTGAACTCGGCTCGATCTTGGCTCGAACTCAGCTCGAACGGGCCCGAGCTGCTGATCGAACGGAGCCGAGCTAGCCAGTCAGGCTCGAGGACCGAGCCGGGTTCGAGCTGGGGCCAGCTCGATTTGGTTCGACTAGATGTACACCCCTAAGTAACAATTTGTAGTAGCAAGTATAATCTCATTCGAAAGAAGAAATAGAAAGAAATGAGAAGATGAGAGTAGAGATTTCAGAAATGGATTTTTGTTGGTTAGTGTATCCACATACGAAGAGGAGGGAAGATTTTGGGTTTTGGTGGGTAGGGCATTCTCGTATGAAGGGATAGAAGATTTCAGAAAAGGGGTTTGTATTGCAGGGGTATTCTCATCCAAGAAAAAGGCAATGATTCCGTTTGGGAAAGTAAAGTTTGGGTGCTCCAGAAAAGCCGGTGGGTAAAAGGTGAGATTTACGGTGGTAAAAAAACTCTTATCCCACTCCAATACCGAACTCAAATATATGAAGCTGCTTATCTATAGCACACAAATAGGAGAGAGAATTGGGGAGAAGGTGGGCCAAGGGTGTCTACACAGCAGAGTGGACTGGTGATCAAATCTCAAGCATCTAAATGGGTTTTGTGCATCATTCGATTATCATGGCTAAGGTCTGTGCTTGATCTCCATTCCTGATTGTGGTTTTTCGGTTTGATAATATTGCATATGTATGCATTTCATTACCCTAGATCTAGAATCCTAACCATTCATTGTCTTCCATGAAAGTTTACATGGATCAAATTGAACAGAAAATCATAGCCATCGCTTTTTCTCTATTGAATGTTTAAGTCTAACCATTTACATATTTTACTTCCATTTGAAGGCCACCTCTATAATGTCCAACACCACCCCTCAATGCAAATTTCAAACCTGGGCTAATGAGATGGATGTTCTAGATCGACTGATCCATACGCCATGTAACAAGTATCATGCAATAAGTGTCTGTCAAGCGATCATCTACTCATGTAAAATCCATACCTTCATCATTTCCAATATGCATTTCTATTCAAGTGATCATAGCTCACCAGTAATCTCCACATGTACATGATCCATCCTTGAAATGGTGGAACCGTCGCACGTCCCTAACCATGATCTCCCGCCCCACGATCTTTGAAATGTACTTGGTGGCCACATGACAATCATTGCAGACTCTAAGGTTCTTGGTGACCCGAATCATTGCACCTGGAGGGGTGTTAAGAATGCCGAATGCGATGGCCAACCTCTCGCTGTGTCCGCACAACAGCGACTCTTTCTCCTCCTCCCCTACATTGTGAAGGACACACGAAGTGTCTGGCACATAACCTTCCTTTTTCATCCTCTCCGATAACTCCTCAAGAAGCCCATGGAGCTCAGCACTTTGCGGATGGGACCCATCCCCAGCTATGAACTTGTGCACCTTGTCCCCAGCCTCGATCCAACTGCACCCGGGCTCTTTCTTCACTCCACTTTCCTTCATGTTCTTCCTCACCTCCGTTGCCTCAGCCCAAAGCCCAGCTGATGCGTATATGTTCGAGAGGAGCACGTAGTGGCTAGCCACATTCGGCTCTAATTGTAGGAGGTTTTCGGCTGCGATCTTCCCAAGTTCTACGTCTCCATGTATTCGACATGCCCCAAGCAAGCTACTCCATGCCCCTGCTCGACAGGTGCCAGAGGGCATGGTCGTGATGAGCTGGTGGGCCTCCTCCAGTTTCCCTGCCCGGCCGAGTAGATCCACAATGCACGCGTAGTGGTCTGGTGTAGGTTCGATGCCGTTGTCCTCTTTCATCCTGGAGAACATCTCTAGCCCTTGGCTCACCATCCCAGAGTGGCTGCAGGCGGCAAAGAGTGCAATGTATGTGACCTCATTAGGCTTCACTTCTTCCTTAGTCGCCATGTCCTTGAATAGCTCTACCGCTTCCTCTCCATGCCCATGCATCCCATAAGCCATGATGAGGACGTTCCATGTGATTACATTTCGTTTGGGCATCCGATCAAACACCCTCCTTGATAACACTAGGCAGCCGCTCTTCGCATACATGTCGACCAGAGCACTCCCCACCGTGACATCAGAGACTAATTCATGTCGAATGGCATATGCATGGATCTCTTTCCCCTTTGCGAGGGCCGCTAGCACTGCACATCCAGGAAGAACAGTCATGAGTGTTATCGAATTCGGCTTATATGGAACCTTATTGCCAATGCCACTGCCTTCTTCCTTTGCTTTTATTGCTACCTGCATTTCGCTTAGCAGATGAAGCGCATCGTCATGACGCCCATTTATAACATACCCCGTGATCATTGTGTTCCATGAAACCAAATCTCTATCATCCATCCCTTGGAAGATCTTTTGTGAAACTTCCAATTTCCCCACTCTAGAGTACATGTCCATGAGAGCATTCTGCACATACCGATCGCCCTCAAAGCCCCGCTTCAGCACATACCCGTGGATATCTTCTTTACGGGAGAATGCTTCGCAGCGCACACAAGCAGGCAGCACGCTTGCCATCGTCGTGGGATTTGGACAAAGACCTGCAACCGCTTCCATCTGAATGAAGAGCCTCAGAGCCTCCTTGTCAAGCTCATTTTGTGCATACCCACTGATCATAGCATTCCAAAGCCCAACCCTCCATTCTGAAATCCTATCAAACACCAGACGACCACTCTCAACTCGCCCACAATTACAATACATGTCAACTAGCGCACTGCCCACATAAGAATTTTCAAAGAGGCTATCGTTCCTCAGGGCAAAGGCATGGATTTCCTTCCCAAAATCTAACATCTCCAAATGGGAGCAAGCTGGCAGCACGCTCGCAATCGTGACCCCATCTGGCTTGACCCCAGCGAGCGTCATGTGACGTAGGAGAGCTAATGCTTCCACGAAACGATCATTCTGAGTGTATGAACTAATCATCGTGTTCCAAGAAACCAAGTCCCGCTTATCAAACCGCTCGAACACTGTGCATGAATCATCCACTCTTCCCAACTTAGCATACATTGCCATCAGAGCATTGCTTGTGAATGTCCGATCATCAGAGTAGAAATAACCGGTCCGCAGCCCATACCCATGAATTTGTTTTCCGAGCCGCACCCCATCCCAACCGTTCAAATGCGAGCAAGCGAGGGCAACACTGACGAGTGTGAACGAGCTGGGCTCCACCTGCTCCACCTGCATGACACGGAATGCCTCCAATGCAAGGCCCCACTCCTCAGACTGGCATAATGCCGCAATCATCGAATTCCAAGAAATTTGGTCTCTGTGAGGAATTCTATCGAACACCTGGTAGACATCCCCAAGATCACCGCATTTTCCATACATTGAGAGGAGGGTGTTGGCAACGGTGACGGAGGATGAACTGTAGCCGTATTTGACAGCGGCGGCATGGAGCTGCTTCCCGGAATTCAGGTCGTGGAGACCTGTGGCGGATTTGAGGGCTGCAGGGAAGGCGAAGTTGTCGGGCGGGATGCCGGCGGAGATCATTTCCATGTAAACAGAGAGAGCTTCTTGGAAACGGTTGGATCGGGTGTGGGAGCGGAGGGTCTCTATCCATGATGAGGGTGGGGTTGGTGGTTTGGAGGTGATGGACGGAGGAAATTGGAAAGGGCGGTTTTGGAAGGAAGGTAGTTGGTTTTGGCGGGAAGAGGGAGGGGAGAGAGGAAGAGAGGGAGGGAGAACGGTCGACATTATCATTGGTTAGTTACGACCATTGGTGGGAAGATAAGCTCTCCTGCGACGTGCAATCCCAGGGGGAAGTGATATGAATCGGGCCTCCTATTGGGCGGTGCTGGAAAAGCTGTGCGCCCCATCATGATGTATTTGTTTTATCCACCCCGTCCGGGTTATTTTAGCATTAACTGGCAGAATGGACGGATGGCCCGGATAAAACACATACGTCATGGTGCGGGTCCACAGAGCTTTTCCACCGGTTATATGATGGTATTGCCCCCCACCCCCACAATCAAGTCCCAGGTATTTAGTAGGGATTTTGACCGTTCTATGTCAAGTTTCGGAAAGAATGTGAAGTTTAAAATATGAGTCGGTATCCTCTGTTATTTGCTAAACAAGGATTCCATGATTGCCCGGTCTTGATTGGTCCATGTCACCACTGTCTCAAAAAAAACTAATAGAAAACTATTAGGGACCTGCTGATCCAAGAAATGCACCGCTTGGGTGTACTTTTGCTATTTGAATGCTCACACACGTGCTAACATAGAAAACATGCGAGAGATCTGATGGTTACTTTACATCTTCTCTGTGTAATTTTGAGTTCCCTCCGCGCGTAAATGGGTTCGTGGTTTGAATTTTGAAAGGCCTTTATTGGAACTTTAAACTCACATGCGCACTAAGTACACTCGAGAAACTCACATGTGGAAATGAGGCACATATGATTGATCGGATTCGTTCACGAGACGCTCCAGCCTGTAGCTGTTCTGTCTGAAAAGCCATGAACATCTGACTATCGTGTGGGACCCACCTGTCACGGAACAAATGGGTGGTTGGGATGAGATTGGCCAATTATCCATATTTATTGTGCACGTGAGGTACACAAGATTGTTACTGAGTTTTTTTTTTTTTTTCAAGAAAATGCGACCAAATAGTGGGGAACACCTAACTGGCTTAGATTTTGCACACGTGTATCTGGTTGGGATCAACAGTTCGGATCCAAGGTTCAGATCCTCGGTTCTGGGCCACGGTTCAACGGATCGGTTCCACGTTTCGGGTCCACGGTTTGGTTTGGTTCTACATGCCCCTAAATCGGAATCGAACCGTATCCAACGGTTCTTGCAATTTTAGAAACCGGAACCGGAACCGGTGTTGTTTAGAACAGGACCAAACCGGACCGATCCAACGGTTTCGGTCCGGTTCCACGGTTCTAGCGGTTAAATGTGCACCCCTAAAAACTTTGGACTCTTAACCATTATAAAAAAAAAAAAAAAACGAAGGAATTTTAAAAAAAAAAACCACAAAAAGAAAACGGGAAGGGAGGGAAAAGAAAAGAGAAATTTAGGACTATGGACCCCACCTTTTATCCACCTGTTTTTATGAAACAATACAAACTTTGCTTTGCAACTTAGACCTGCATGTGCAAAGACCAAATTCCAGGACGAAAATACCCCTCCTTTTCATGGAAACGGATCGGGTACTCCCCATGCCACCAGCCAATGGCGGATGGTCGGTGGTCTGTGGACCCCACCATAATGTATTCTTTTCATCCATGTCGTCCATATATTTTTTCACATCATTTTATGATATGAGACCAAAAATTAGGTATATCCAAATCTCAAGTGTACCACATTACAGGAAACAGTGTTGAATGAGCGTCGACCATTAAAACCTTTTTGGGGGCCCACTGTGATGTTTGTGAGAAATTCTCCCCGTCTAAGTTCATTCATACGGTCAAAAAGACCTGGATGAAGAGGAAAAACAAATTTCATAATGATCCAAAACTTCTATAACCCCTAAAAGGGTTTCAATGGTAGACGTTCAATTCCCCATTGCCTTTTACAGTGTGGTCTACTTGATAGTTAGATCTATCTTATTTTTCGTCTCAAGCCTTAATATGAGCTCGCCAAATAGATGGACGGTTTGGATATAACAAAGACCTCATGATGGGACCCACAAAAGGCGGTGGGGATTACAACAGCAAAAATAAATATATATATTTTAAGAACATAGGCTACGGTGTTTTCTATAGCTATGGATTAAAACCATAGCCATGTCTCAATATATCGAAAGAGGTCTAGCATTGTCTAGCGAGTTTGCCTCCAAATTCCTGCAATTTTCGATACATATTGAAGAGTATTTGATATGTAATGAAGGTGATTTCACCTATAGCTATGGGTTATAACCGTAGCCATAACTGTAGTCTGTGCTGGTCAATGCAAATTTTATTTTTTTTTTCATGGAGAACTTTATTATACCTACAATTTTCTCTAATACATATTTATATAAATATGTATATATAAGCATATAATTTTTTTTTCTCTCTTTTTTCGTTTCTTTCTTTATTCATTTAACAAGAATATCTTTTAAACCAAAATTAGTTACTTGACGTACCTTATATGATTTTGGGGTAGGAGAAGCTACTTTAGCCAACCAACCTGGTTATTTTTCAATATTTCATCAGGTCAATGGTCGAAAATCCATTTAATTCACTTCGCGGTTAATTTCTTTTATTTTGTTTACTTCACGATCAATTCTATGCATTTCACGGTCAATTCCAACGATTTTTCTTCACTTCACGGTTTAATTCTATGCAATTCACGGTCAATTTCATGTTTGCCCCGTTGAATTTCTAGTTTACCCCGCTAAAATTCATGTTTGCCCCGCTTAATTTCTAGTTTGCCCTGCTCAATTTCATGTTTGCCCTGCTCAATTTCATGTTTGTCCCACTGAAATTCTAGTTTGCCTCGCTCAATTCCTAGTTTGCTCCACTAAAATTCATGTTTGCCCCGCTCAATTTCATATTTGACCCACTGCTCCGCTGAATTTCATGTTTGCCCTGCTCAATTTCTAGTTTACCCCGCTGAAATTCATGTTTGCCCGCTCAATTTCATATTTGCCCCACTTAATTTTTAGTTTACCTCGCTCAATTTCATGTTTGCCTCACTTAGTTTTTAGTTTGCCCCGCTCAATTTCATGTTTGCCCCGTTGAATTTCTAGTTTGCCCCGCTTAGTTTCATGTTTGCCTCGCTAAAATTCATATTTGCCCCGCTCAATTTCATGTGTTGCCCCGCTGAGTTTCTAGTTTGCACCGCTCAATTTTATGTGTTGCCCCGCTGAGTTTCTAGTTTGCCCCGCTCAATTTCATGTTTGCCCCGCTGAAATTCATATTGCCTCACTGAATTTTTAGTTTGCCTCGCTCAATTTCATGTTTGCCTCGCTCAATTTCTAATTTGCCCCACTCAATTTCATGATTGCCCTGCTCAATTTCATGTTTGCCCCGCTGAATTTTTAGTTTGTCTCGCTCAATTTCTAGTTTGCCTTGCTCAATTTCATGTTTGCCCCACTCAATTTCTAGTTTAGCCTGCTCAATTTCCAGTTTGGTCAGCTCAATTTCCAATTTATCCCGGTCAATTTTCAATTTAACTGCGAAGTAATTGAAATTGATCACAAAGTGAATGAAATGGATTTTCCACTACTGACTTGATGGAATCTTGGAAAACAACTAGGTTGGTTGGCTAAATTAGCTTCTCTTACCCCAAAATCATATGTGGTACGTTAAGTAAATCATTCTAGTTTATGAGATATGCTTGTTAAATAAATAGGCTAAGAAATGAATAAAAGGATAAGAAAAATATTTTTATATACTTATATATACATGTTTATATAATTATGTATTAGAGAAAAATGTAAGGGATGGTTAGTTCTTACAAAATCCTATAGCTACCAATTAAAACCGTAGCCATAGCCTTCATATATCAAAAGAATATTATCGAAAAAGTCTAGAAACTGTCCAGCGAGTTTGCTTGAGAAATGTGGCAATTTTGCACTACTATGGCTACGGATTATAACCGTACTTTTAACCGTAGCAGACTGCACAAAGCAATGCCGCGGCTTTTTTTTTTTTTGGCTTTGCTGCTTTTGTGGGTCCCATCATGAAGTCTGTGTTATATCCAAACCGTCCATCCATTTCGTGAGCTCATATTAATTCTTGAGACAAAAAAAAAGATAGATCTAACTATCAAGTGGACCACACTGTAAAAGGCAGTGTGGAATTGAATGTCTACCATTGAAACCCTTGTAGGGGTTACAGAAAATTTGGATCATTATGAAATTTGTTTTTTCTCTTCATCCAGGCCTTTGTGACCTTATGAATAGATTGGATGGAAAATAAATGTTATGGTGGGCCTTACAAAATTTTTAACGGTGAAAATCAATTTTGGCTCTGTAGTGTGCTCCAATTGATCTTTGGATATGATTTTTTTTTTTTTTTTTTGATAATGCTCCAAAATGATCTCGGAATATGGATGAACATTGTGGATATAATAAATACATAGCTTGGATGAACATTGTGGATATAATAAATACATAGCTGTGGGGCGTGTAACTTTGATCTCTTATGAGCCGTTTGTACAACCCTCGGTCGGAGGAGCGTCAGCGCCCGTCTTCGATAGGAAGGAAGGGATATTTTCGTCCTCAAATTCGATGTCCGTACGAGCAGGTCTAAGTTACAAAACAAAGTTTGTATTCTTACGTGAAAACAGCGGGATAAAAGGTGGGGTCCACGGTCCTAAATTTCTCATGATCCGGTAGGTCCCTAGTCAGGCGGGCCACAGTTTAGGAAAAAAATGTATGGCTGAAAAAAGGAAGAAATTAGCAGTGTAGATGGGTCCATATAATATCCTTTTTTAATTGCCGCCGGAAAATTTTTTCGACTAAAGGCGATTCTTAGAATACGAATGTTAGTTTTTTTTTTTTACGGAAATACAGTTTTTGTTTTCTCGCCCACTTTGGCGCTTAAGAATTTTTTTTGGTTCCAACAAAAAAAACGTAGGTAGTATGTTGGGTTTATACGACGCAAAATCCCCCGAAAAAAGATACCCACTCAGCGGCCCTGCTTTTTATTTTGTGAGATAACGTGTCGAAAGCACTTGATGGATGGTTCGGATTTTGCACGTGTACGCTGCCACGTGCGGAGCTGCAATGCTTGTATACGCGGGAGGGCATGGGAAGAAAGCTACTTGTAAAGAACCCTCTACCTTCTCTCCTACTCTTCTTTCCTGCGCAATTCAAAACCAGAAAATCCGAGGTATGCATGTAATCTATGTATTGCATCTCTCTATAGTTTTTCTGCGGAGTATGAAAGTCATCCAACCCTACCTCTCACCCTTTTCATGCAGCATCAATCAAACAAACACATGCACACAGCACAAACAATCTCAAATGCCTGTTTGGCAGTCTCCTCTTTTCCCATTGCTGCTTTTCCTCCCACATTTTGATAGCCAAACAGACGAAATGTACGAGAAATGATTTGCATGTTTGTTTTTCCCATCCTTGCCAGGAAATGCCAGTGAAACCCGAGATCGATTCCACTAACATCGTCGATCTCGGTAGCAGTGACGATGAAGATGATAATAGTGTTCGGCAATCTAACACCGGAGCCCACGAACCGACCCCACCCATGGCCCACCGTCTGAGTTCAAGCAATCCAAACACAGGCGAGTCCCGCAGTTTCTGGAGGGCGGGTGCCTATGACGCCGTTTCTACTCCGGCTCCTACCGCCACAGGTAGCTGTAGACCTTGTTCAGACTGAATTGATAGAATGGTAGTTCAGGTGTATTATCCACTGCACGCTTGGTATACATGTACAGGATCCTGACTATCCGAATTATGGACCTCACTGAAACATCCACTGATTGAATGATTTAAACCATCCGATTTGATAATTGAATATGGAGAATTGATTTTTTATTTTTATTTTTTGGTTTAACTGCCCCTTTGGCAGACACCAGTTGGATGGTTAGAATGGTCTCTGATCAGTGTGATTCTTGGCTATGTTCCATCTACAGTGGGGCCCCCAAATCAAATGGGTCCTGATTAGTGTGCATGCATGCCGTGCGCATGTTGGATGCATCACCATAACTTTTGGCTTTGTTTGGTTGTCACTTAAAAATGATTTCATCTCATTTTAGCTAACAATAATTATGTATCATAGATTGTAGTTTATATAAATTATGGGGCATCAAGGATTCAATATTATTTTGAATCCCTACCAAAACCTCTAATGTGTAAGTACTGTTAAGTAAGATGAACTCATTTTTAAGTGGCAACCAAACAGGGCCTTAGTGAAATATCAATGCAGTCTTGTCTTCATTCCTTTGTTCGAGCACAACTAGTAGCTGAGCACATCTCTATCCTTTTCTTGTTTGAATCTGTAGGTCAGCTGGAGCATGCGCGTGTGCACCCAAAGTTTCTACACTCCAATGCGACATCACACAAATGGGCTTTTGGAGGTTGGTCTTTGTCTATTTACCATGTGCATACTGTCTAGGGAATGAGTGCCTTAATCAGTGGGTATCCAAGATACACAACTGTATTCAAACAGGCATGGATCCTAACAATAGACTTTGGAGCCGCTTAAAAATCTAGTCTAGTTCAGGTCTGTCATTTTGGACCCATCTAAATATCGGGTTGAGTTAGGTGCCTGTCAGGTACCTGATTGTTATTCAATGTCAATAATACATACATTGAAATGATTAATAGCATAAGTGATGCAGGGACATGTGATGGCCTAACCATATATGCATGTACAATCGGGTTGAAGAGATTCAAATAATAAAATTAAGTAACTAAATGTTATCAATCATATCGATTAAGCAAATCTCAACACAGAGATGAAGTCATTCCATCAGGATCATGCTCTTTAGCATAGAATCACGTAAACAGTAAAAAAGGGAGGACATATGGATATGAGGATATCCCAAATCTAGCATAAATCAGTTCACAGTAAAGTTGGAATCCCATTATCTTGACTGGCCATCCCTCTTTTCCGTTCAAACCAAAAGGAAAATCAAGAGAGGAACGAAATAAATGAAGAAGAGAGATGGGTTCGAGAGGAGAGGGCGTACAAATTTTAGGGCATCAAAGAAAATGAGATGGTTGATTCTTACCTTTTCCTGCACCTCGAAGATCTGGAAAGAAGGAAATCTGAAAACTAGTTAGAATCCTCAACACCTAAGGGCCAATCTTGAAATCATAATCTCTTTGATAAAAGGGGAAGAAAATATACGAATTCCTATTCATTTAATAATAATAAAATAGGATTTCCCACAGTGTATATATGAGCCATGGAAAAATTAAAATTACACCAAAGCCTATGAAAACAAGGAAATAACCAAAGGGCGGAAAAAACAAAAAAGTGCACTAAAACCCCTGAAAATAAGGAAAAGAACAAAAAACGCCTAAACTAAAAAACACCCCCACGACATGGTGTGAAATCCGCTCCATGGGCCTGCAGTCAGAGTGCAATCATGCCTCTCTTCCACTCATAGCGCTCCAGAAAATGGGTCCGATGGACCCGACGTCCATCCACATCAACTCCTCCTCCTTTGGTACACTCTAAAGGGTGCACCACTGATGTCCGCATCAATAAGCGTGTATGCCCGTATATGTGTGTGTCATTTTGGACCCATTCTGCCCATGCGTGCTTACGCGCACGAGATATTGGACCTATCTAAAAATTGGTTTTAGTTAGGTCTCATGTGTTACTTGATGAATATTTAAGATCAATAATACATATGTTAAAATGATTAATAGCATCGGTGTATCTCCAGTAAATACCTCTCTCTCTCTCTCTCTCTTCTTGAAGAGCCGATGGGTACCCAAGTCCAATGAAATTTGGGTCTGGTAACTTGATTATGGCACCGAAACTCGAATCCAGACCCCTTAGGTCTGGAGATGACTACCCCAGTACCTGATCTAAACATGACACATTGATAGCTCTCTATAGTCGCAATTAAGACCGAAAGATGGGAGTTGTCTGCTATTGTCTATCAAGGGTGTGTTTGGATGAATCAGAATTGAATTTCACTTAGCTTGGCAGCTGTGCTGGTTAGCGTACCTGCTCTCCTTGGGTGTCACTCAAGTCAATATCAAGTCTTGCGACTGGTGCTTGTTGAGGCAGTGGCCCTAATGTCATACAAAAAAACAAAGGTGTAATTTATGAAGCTCTAAATCTTTCCTTCACATTTATACAGACGGCAGGGGTTCTGAATTTTAAATCTGAACCACTTGAAAAAAGCAACTGCAAGTTGAAGACTGCTTTCTTACTATGAAAACTAGGAAATATCATCAACTTTTGCCATTCTTCTTTATTAAATTGAATGTTCACGATTCATCCAAAAAAAGTACACAATTCATTTCACTTGTATATCCAAACACAACCTCAGTTTGCACAAATGCAGCAAAGTAGTACAAGGTTCAAGAGATGGATAGAAGACAAGGAGAGAGGTGTTTTGGCCTTTGGGTGGCTGTTTGGGAAGAATAAGGTGCTCATGCTTAATCACTTAAGGAGAAGACATGATCACCCAAAGGCTTATATTTTGTGAGAGAATCTGTAGACCACCCATTTATCCGTTGTAGTTACTCCTAGCAGATATGGTGGAAATTCTTTAATCTTCTCACAGTTTATGCGGATGCCTTGTTCGATTGGTGACTTCTAGCTTTGACACTTTGGCAGTAGGGGCTGTAATAGGAAGATACCATGGTAGCTAACATTAGTTGTTGTTTTCTGGTCAACTTTGTATGATTGTAACAAGACATTTAGGCAAGTCGAGTCCTCTGATGGAGCTGTGAAGGCATTTACAAAGGAGAAGTGGCAGGTGGTAGATTGGGCCAGGTCTACAATGCTTTTGCTTGTACATATTGTATCTTTCAAGGAAGTTGGGGGAGGAATATTTGCTGATTTTTTATTTATTTTTTTAAAATTGTTTATTATGATTAGACTGGTAGCCCTTTTCCTTTGTTTATGCTGTTCATGTCTAATAAAATTTCTGTCGTTATCCCTGTAAAAAAACATCAATCATTCCATAGGTTTTTATGTTTAAACATAGGATTGATTGGATGCATCTTATTTACTCAAAATTATTGTGCAACAACATTGACCATCCACCTAGAGGGTTGGACAATTTATCTTATTGACCACGGAATTTAGTGTTGAAACCTTGAAGGGGACTCGAGGAATCCTGGGTCTTGGGCTTCAAACATGAACCCATAGGCATGGAGGTTATACTCTATTTTCAGTGAGATTATGGAGCTAGTCAATAGGCCAATTATTTCATTTGATCATGGAGAGAAGCGAGGTCATGTATATTTGAGCAAAAGAGGCTGAAATCTCTGCATTGGGTGATCATCATGTGTTGGGCACATTTTCCTTCTTCATTAATCTCCTTTTGTCTCTTTTACTAAATTTGCACTATCCATAAATGACTCCCCTGACCATCACTTGGCCCTCCTTGGAATGCTTATGCCTTGAAAATCACTATAATTGTTTTATTATGAGACTATAAGTGGATGCTGAAAACAAAATCCTCTTGTTTTTACTGTCAATTCACAAGCTGTTGTTTGGACATGGGTTGGATTGTCCAACAACTTGCACTGGCCCATTGTCAGTGGGGTGGGACCAGTGTTCGAGTTGTCGGTATCGCTACAAGTTTCGCTGGCTAGAGATAAAGATATAATATCGTTATCGCCGATAATATCGCTGATAACCGGAAATGCAGGGAAAAGGGGGGAAACTTGGGGAAAATGATGGAATTTTTTAGTGAAACTTCAAGACATGGCTAAATACACATATTTACACATTTAGGAATAAAAAATTGCGAAAAGAATACATTACATAATAAGTTTTCATTTAATGGGACCCAAAAAGCATGCGATGCCATAAAAAATCACTTTAATAGCAACAAAAATGAGTTTATATATTACAAATGCAGCTGGCATACATTAATTAAGACACGTAAAAGTAAACGAACTCAAAGAAAAAAACAAATATATGATTGATCTAGAACTTGCGTGGCCCATTAATTGTCAATCACCACCTTTTCCTTTGGTATGGTCCACTTGATAATTGGATGTACTTATTTTTTGGATAATAAGCTAAAATGATTTGGTATCTACACCGTTAACTCATTTTGACAAATCATTTTATGGTATGGGCCAAAAAATGAAATGAATCCAAATCTTAGGTGGATCACACCACATGAAAAAGTGATCATTGAATGACAACCATTTAAAAAATTACGGGGGCTACATAAGTTTTGGAGCAAGCAAATATTTATGTTTTCCCTTCATCCAGGTCTATTAGACCTTATGAACAAATTGGATGGAAAATAAACATCATGATGGGCCCCAGGAAAGCTTCAACGGTGGATATCATTCTCACCACAACTTCCTGTGGTGTGGACCACTTGAGCCTCATATCTGGCTACATTTTGGGCTCATTCCCTAGAATAACATATCAAAATGGATGGACGGTGTAGATAAAACAAATATATCATGGTGGGCCTTACAGAGCCCTGATAGACCATCCATCTCTAGGCTCCTGATCCGCGCCAACGCAGATTTTCCCAGCAGCAGAGTTACCTGAGAACTTTCTGAGAACTCATCAAATGTGATGCGAGTCCAAAATCTGAACGGTCTAAGTGATGCAGCACTCCATGAAACTTCTATGGTTCAACTTTTGCTTTCATCTAAGACTTCAGTGGGCCATTATAAAAGAAAACAATTTTCTCCCTTGATTTGCATCATTCTTTGTTATGGCCCACCAGAGTTTTAGATCAGGGTAAAATTTGGTTCCTGGGAGTTTCATGGGATGCCACATCACATGAACAGTTCAGATTGGAGGCCCACTACATGTGTGAAAAGATGCATACGTGCCTCATGTAGCCGTGCCCGATGAAAAAGGATGCGGATTAGCTATATGACAGGTTGAGTAGCGAGACTCGCTACTAAAGTGACGTCAACAAGTTATGTGGATCCTATCATGATGTATGTGTTGTATCCACACCGTCCATCCATTTGGAGAGAACATTTTAAGGCATGATCAAAAGAATTAGGCCAATCCAAAACTATAATGGACCCCACCACGGAAAACAGTGGCGTGAGTTAAACCCACCATTGAAACCTTCCTAAGGTCCACCGTAATGTTTATTTGAGATCTACTCTGTTCATAAGTTAACCCAAACATTAAATAAGGTAAAACAAAAATATCAACTTCATTGAAAACTTTTATGGCCATTAGAAATTTTTAATGGTGAGCGTCACTCTCTCCACTTTTTCTGTGGTGGGGTCCACTAGAGATTTGGATCTGAATCCTTCTTTGGCTCGTGACCTAAAATGGTCTCTCAAAATGGATGGACGGTGTGGATACAAAACATACATCATGGTGGGACCCACAGAACTTGGTGACGTCACTTTAGTAGCGAGTTCGCTACTCAACCCGTCAGTAGCACATCCGCACCCGATAAAAAAGGGCTCCGAACCCATTTTTCATCCGAGAGACCCTGAAACCCTGGATTCTTCCCCAAATCTCCGGATTTCTCTAGATTTTTTTATTTTTTTTCTCATTTTCTTCCTAAATCAATTCCGTTAACAATCTAATAGAAGAAAGAAGAAAAGGGAATCGAGATTTTCTTTACGGTAACCTACGAATGGCGAGCTTCGATTCAAATGGCCCACCAAATACAGCTTCCAATCAGGGTAATCTATTCTACAGGTGCGGAAATCCACCCTATTGAAAGTTTCCCTCTCTCTCTCTCTCTCCAATTTTTTCGGAATATTTCTTTCGATGTGTTTCGTATCGTTGGATTGCGATACCGACATTATCGGCCGATATTGTGAACACTGAGTGATAACTGGACTTTTCGCAAAAAATCGATAAAATCGCCGAAAAATCGGCGATCTTAGGAAAAGAAACGAAAAAAGGGAGTTTCGGTGTCGCAACTCTAGCGATACCGAAATTATCGGCGATAATTCGATAATATCGGCGATAATTTAAACACTGGGTGGGACACATTGAAGTGACAAGCAAGATTGATTATCTGACCATCTTTTTGTCCATTGGAGAAACATCACCTTGAAGTAACCTGGTGATAATGTGAAGCCAAAGCCCGATGGGGGCAAGCTGATGAATGTTATGTTTACTCGGGAACTTGTTGAGATGGATAATGAGAAGCCAAAGGGCTGATCCTTCCATATTTTATAGAAGAGCAATTAAAACCACCACAGTATGAATCTAATCTCATGTTTTGCAAGCTATGGAATCTTTTTCTGCTGCGTGTGATGAGAGGTCTGGATTTTTGATCTTCAGATAAACCTTGAGACCTAACTGATTTCTTTCACACCTCTTTGGTGGTGAGACACTAAAATAAGAGAAATGGCGTAAAATCACACTTTCTATTGATCCACAATGCTGATGAATTTCACAACAACATGCTGACCTTCTTTTGATGCACAAGAATCTGAACCCATAGTGACCATACTTTATTTGTGGATTTCATTTTGGTTGAAGCTGTCTGAAACTAGTAAATTAGTGATATCGAGCCCAAGTTCTCCCCTTTAGAGATGGGTTGCCCTGCCAACTTGTCTACTCAGCAGTTGGTGATCCTGCACTTGTTTATCAATAGAGAGTTGGATATATTTCTTGTTGCTAAACTGTGGATTATTTATCTCAACTTGCTAGTTTGTGTGGAAGCAATGAATATGGTATTTATCTCTTGCTATTGTTTGACGTACTTATACTATTGTTGTGGAGGTGGGCAGGCTGTATTAAACATTTCTAGATCCTTTATAAAAATTTCTAGGTGAATAGGTAACATCAATTGTAAACCTACTGGCATAGGTTTGCTATATCAATTCTTGATGCATGTCTTTTTGACAAAGGGAATGTCTTACTAAGCAATTGTTTTAACATTTCTTGCATTATGGCTAGATTGGTTCATCTTGTTATGCAAATTTCGGCATGAGAGTGTATTTTATCCAGTCTTTGGTTTGTAATTTTGTCGAGGGATCTTTGTCTGAGTTCTTTCTGGTACCTGCTCATGGTGATTGGGTTCCTCTCTTAGGTGCTTCCATCAATATTCTTATGTGCCACTTGAGTCTTGTACTCTTGGTCTCTGCTTGGTTCTCTCATTCTGTTAGCCCTGAATAAAAGTCTCACAGGCACTCTTTTGTTGAAGAAGAGTACCAAGTTCACAAATTTCCAGATTCTTCCAAATACAAGAGATGAGGGCATTCATTGGAAATAACATGTTTAATTTGCTCGGGAATGCTCGCTTTCTATTGTGCTTTTCTTAAGTCAACGTGGTCCGTTTTGTCCCTTAATATAATATTTTATTTTATTTTTATAAAGGTTTTGCCTGGACCTGGTTAATGGTCCCTTAATATAGTTTTTTATAACAGTATTGGCTGGACACAATAAATTGTTTTTTTTTTTTTTTGTTTTTTTGTTTTTTTTTTTATGCAGCTATTGCGGAGCTTTTGGACAATGCAGTTGATGAGGTACATACAGTAATGCGAAACTTGGCTTATGTCTCTTATTTAGGCCAAATGACGAGCATTTCTGATGCAACAGTGTATCGGGTGTAAGTCATTTTAGATGCAGTATCTAAAAGTTTCTGTCATTAAACCATTGCTTATGTTCCTTGAAATGTTCATCCCTCATCATGCGACTATTCAGTGATTGAAGCTTCGATAAATGTTCAGTGACTCTAGCATTCTCCTTGAAGAACTTAGCTGTGTTGAAATCCTTCTTGCATTTCCGAATGAAATTGATTGGCTAACCTCATATCCCTGTATATTGATCCTTACTAGATTTGCAATGGTGCAACCTTTGTAAAGGTGGATAGAATTTACAATAAGAGGGATAATAGTCCAGCATTGCTTTTTCAAGGTAAATTGGGTTACCATTATTTACAATAGTGGTGTATGATGTGGTGCATGAGTTCTTAGTATCAAATGGCAACTTCCTAGGGTTAGTTATGAATGATAGGATGTTCCTTGCAGATGATGGAGGGGGAATGGATCCAGAGTGTATGCGGCAATGTATGAGCTTGGGGTACTCTTCAAAGAAGACAAACACAACAATTGGACAATGTAACTTTTCATGGCCTTTGTTTTTGTTAATCTAGTGGTGCTTAATATAGTATGGTTTGTTTTTGTACTTCTTTACCTTTGTGTGTTGTTATTTCCAATATCTTTCCTGGCCTTGATCCATATGGGTAGGAGCTATCTTTTGATTATTGCATTAACTTGTGTACTATCACACTCAAGGTATTCAAGAACAATAAACACTACGGGCCCCATAATTGCTGTTATGGCCCGATAACGACTGGATTTTTTGTTTTATGGTAAAAAATGTGAAAAATATCCATAAATACGAAAAACGTGTATTCTTTTTTTGGGTTTTGGATATGTTTATGATGTTTATGGGCCGTTCTTTGGAAGAATGTTGTCTTGGGCTGCTTGGCGATTTTTTTAACCTAATAGGCTTAGATTTATTGCAAAATTCCTATATTTAATTGTCTAAATATTCTAATGTCAATGATTTAATATAAATAAGACTATATGGGCATGAATCTAACGATGAGACAATTATATATTTAATATTTATATAACTATATACATATATTTAATTGTCTAAATATTCTAATGTCAATGATTCAATATAAATTAGACTATACGAGCATGAATGTAATAATGTGAAAATTATATATTTTTATTTATATAATTATTTTACTGCAAATAACCATAGTATATTAGTGTAGATTCAACTCACCGGTGGCATATTTTAACCATGATCTTTTGCTGGGTGGAAACATAGGAGACATTTCAAAATTCCAATAAGAAAAGAGATAAATTCCATTTTGTAGTCGTGAAACATTGCTTCAGATTGCATATTTTTACAACAAATCAAGTGGATCAACACTTGAAGGTGGGGTTTATTGAGCTCCAAAGATGTCTTTCTATCTAAATTGTGTTTTGAGCTCATGTTTGTTTCCGAATGGAAAATCTTTTGTGTTCCTATGTAGTTTCCGTGTTCACTTTGTATATCCTCTTCTCATTTCTATTTTCTCAAAACCCTTACGGTGGGCTCATCATGTAGATGGTAATGGCTTCAAGACAAGCACAATGCGACTAGGTGCCGATGTCATTGTTTTTAGTCGCAAAATTTTTGGAAGGTTATTTCTACACTCTGAAGCTTCATGAAATGCTCATTCTTAAGTTGCTACCGGTTTTATGCTTAATTTCTTGCTTTTGGTCTTTAATGGCATATGTTTAAAAGTTGGATTGTGGTGTTTGAGCCTTTTTTGGAAGTTTATTGTCAAATACACATTTTATTTGGGGTCACTTTTATTGGTCCTCGGTGATGATGCATCCTTTGGGGGACGAGTGTGCAAATTGTAACAGAAATTTTGATCCTTAGCACTTGTGTAAAGTTGTGATTGGTTCCATGTGATGTTTAGTTGGTGGATTGTATTGTATCTGTAAATGTTACATTTCCTACCTATTGATAGGTGGTATTGGAAGTTTGTGTGTAATTGTTAATCTTATTAACAAGGGTTAGTTAGCCAATATATTTTACAAAAGAGCTAATTGAAAATATTTAAGTGTGGACCAATTTTCATTTTTGAATGGTAATGAGACACTATTGAACTAAACAAAAAGAGATAAATATCCAAATAGAAGGGAGAGAGGATGCCAAGAGATTGTTCCCAAAGTTCTCCTCAAGACCACAATACAGAGTTAGAAAATCTGGCTTGGGCTGTTCAACTACCCAAAGGATCATCTTTATTACAAACCTTAAAAAGGCAATGCTGTAGTTCCTAGGAAATATTCCTTCCCTTCTCCTTTTGTATCACAACCTTGATAAGTTCCAATCTATTGTTGGAACTTCCATTGCTTCACTCTTTTCATATTGATCACACCTTGCCAACAGAGAAGACACCCTAGAATTCACTTTTGCCCTTGGCCCTCTAGTTCCAAGCATAGAAAAGGTTACCAATTAACCCTTGCATGACCTAAATGATATAAAAAGGGCCAAAAACTCTTTTTGAACCTGTCGTGGCCTCATATTTGATGATGGAGGGTCAGTGGACTTGACATTTGTAATCATTGTATTCCTGCTATGTAACTATTTTATATAGAGCCACCAGCCAACCAAAGGCAATAACTCTTGGAAGACCCACACAATTCCAAATAACAGGCGATGGCACCTCCACCAAAAAAAAGAAAAAAGAAAAGAAGAAAAAGAGTGACTTTTGAAGACACCCTAGAGGGATCAAACTTCCACATCCATGTATTTGTTGTCAAGGCAGAGGGACTAACACTACAGATGCAAGCTTGCAACCAGAAGAAGTCAACAGGTCCTCATCTCTTTTTCCTTTGCCTCACCATGCGTCGAGGGAGAGGGGACTCGCGTCCATTTTTCCAATGGAATTGTGACACGCGGCATAGCCTCTGGCGCAACAATTAATGTGGGAGTAGAAGAGTCGGTGTGAGGGGGGATGCCGCTCTCGAGTAATGTAGAAGAGTCTTCGGCACGTGCGAAGACCATCTCACGTGTAGGTGTTCCATTTCCCACATGTTTCCAAAATGCCTTATTCCATGACACATGCGTTAGAAATGCACATCCACAACCCAACCCCGATGAACTTTTGCCCAGCTGCAAAACAGAGCAGGAGCCGATGGAGTCAAGACTAGGGGCGATGCAGGATTTGCATCCCGAGTGATTGAATCTTTAGATTCAGTGCTCCTATGGCCATGGGCTAGCAATCTAAGGTCACTTGGGTGATTTTTGCGCAATTGGGGGAGATTTATAGACAATCTTAGCACAAGAAGGTAGGGAGTTAGGGTTTTCCATAGATGCAGAGCAACACTTGTGGTCCCCCATGCAATGGCAGAGCTTCATTACCTCCAATCTTGTGCCCTACCTTGATTGCAGTGGTCACTATTCCTTATCAGACGTAAGTGAAGATGTCTGGATCCCAGAATCCCCTGTTTTGGCGATGGTAGACACAAGTAACCATGTACCGCGAAGGGATGTTGCCTTAGGGGATGTGAATGAGATGACGAATATGGTGATGGTCACACCCTTGGCAATCCAGCGTTAGACGACAACGGAAAGATTAGACGGCTCTATCCCTAACGAAATGTAAAGAAAGAAACACAATTTGCAATCAAAATCAGATTCAGAGCACAAAGATGTCTATGGCCCAAGGTATGAAACTGGTTATGGTGGACATTGCGTGATTAGTGGGCGTAACCTTTGGCGATAGATCGAAGGATTATGTTGCATAGTTTGAATTTGTAGAAGAAAGGGGTAGACAACCATTTAGTAGGATAGTGCATATTTAGATTGGAATGGTATTTTAGATATGGTGTGTGTGCAGCAGGAAAACCAAAGGTTAGGTAAACTGCATGAGGGTGACTGTCGTGTGGGTCATTTGGGATTAGCTAGTGATTAATGAAGATAGTATTTTGGAATGTGAGAGGGTTAGGATGCCTGCAGAAGTATAGTTAGATAAAAAATATGTGCAAAAGATATAAAGTTCAAATTGTAACGTTCTTGGAAACCAAGACACAAATGATCGATTAAAACATCGTTAACTTGACGTGGCGAGGTCATAATAAAAATTGGGAAACTTTAGAAGCATTAAGATCAACATGAGGTATTTTAGTAGTTTGGGATAGTTGGAGGGGGAAATACTTAGTATCTCTAGTGCTCAAAGAAATATCCTCAGGCTTCCGATGAGTTTTTGCAGCAGTTTATGGGTCATGTCGATCGTGACTATGATAAGATTTTTGGGAAGAGTTGGATTCAATTAGGAGCAGGTGGTGTTTACCATGGTGTGTAGGCGGTGGTTTCAACGTAGTCAGATTTGCTCATGAGAAATCAAATGGGGGCCAGATAATTACTAGTATGCGTAATTTTTCAAATTGGATCCTTAAAAATGAGTTGGTTGATTTACCCATGGGTGGAGTTAAGTTCACCTGGTTGGACGGTCAAGCCAAGACGGTTAAGTCAAATTAGACCGCTTCCTTCTTCCTCCAGATTGGGTGGACAAATTGCCTTCGATCCATTAAAAGATGTTTTCCTAGGCTGGTGCCAGATCATTGCCTGATTTTGTTGGAGATTGATGGCGAAGATTGGGGTCCTTGCTCATTCAAAGTTAAGTTGTCTTGGTTAGAAATAGAAGGTTTTGTAGGTAAGGCGATTGAATGGCGAGAAATTCATCGTGCAAAATACAATGTCAGATTGTGAGACGAGGAAATTAAATGTTGTCAACGATTGTGAACTCTTTGGTTGAAAGAGGGCGATAAAAATACAAAATTCTTTCATGCTATGGCTAGTGCTAGGGCAAGCATTTTGGCCATAAAGGCCGTTATGTAAAGGTAACGGTGGCAATCGTTATGTGTTACGGGGTCATAATGGTTGTAATGGACATTACGGAAAAAATAACTTGTAATGGTCCATTACACCTCATGTAAAGGCCGTAATGACCCCATAATGGCCCATTATTGACCCCCTAATGGCCATAATGGTCTATTATGGGGCTAATATAGGTTTTTCAGGATTTTTTTTTCAATAAAAAAGAGACCGTAATAGTTGTTATGGGGGTTGTAATGGCCGTTACAACCCATATTGTAGAGGTAATGGTTCTGGCCGTTATGGCCACTGTTACCATTACGGAATGCCTTGAGGGCAAGGGTTAACGAGATAAAGTCCCTTATGGTGGAAGGGGAAAGAGTTGAGGGGAAGACAAAAGTTTGTGCCTCTATTGTTGATTTCTATTGGAAACTTTTATCACGTGAAAAATGGGAAAGGTTGTTCCTAGATAATTTGCCTTTTGCCTCTATTGCATCACAAGAGGCGGATGCATTAGAAAAATCATTATGTGAGAAAGAAGTCAAACAAGTGGTGGAAGAATTGGGAAGTGACAAAGGCCCCGGGTTAGATGGTTTTCCGATCATGTTCTACCAAAAATTTTGGGAGTTGGTCAAGCGAGAGGTGATGGGATTCGTTAATGAGTTTGATGAGAAAAGGATCATTGCATTGGAGTTAAGGACTACATTCATAGCAATGATTCCTAAAAGAGATGGGGCTGAGAGTCTATGAGATTTTAGACCCATTAGTTTATTGGGAGGTCCTTACAAGATCTTAGCCAAGATGCTTGCCTCTAGATGTCGTGGGGTGTTGGGCGAGGCTATTTCAGAACACAGGGGGCTTTTGTGCTAGGGAGACAAATAGTGGACAACTTCTTGGTGGCAAACAAATGTATAGATGTGTGTAATAGAAGATATTTGAAAGGTCTAGTTTGCAAGCTGGATTTCAAAAAAACCTACAATAATTTGAATTGGGTTTTAATGGACTACATGTTAGCAAGATTATGATGTGGGGCTAAATGGCAATCATGGATGTGTAAGTGTGTTAAGTCGGCAAAGTTTTCAGTCTCGATTAATGGGTTGCGGAATGATTTCTTCTCAGCTTAAAGGGGTTTACGGCAATGAGATCCTCTTTCTCCATATCTATTTGTAGTTATCATGGAGGCATTGAGCAGATTGATAATCAAAGGGGTGGAATTGGGCTTGTTGAAAGGTTTTAGAGTTGATGATTTAGATTTTCAGATCTCTCAGTTCGCTTATGATATGTTACTATTCTGTGAGGCAGATGCTCTAAATATCGAAAACCTTTGAGTGATTGTTGTTAGTTTTGAGGCACTTTCAGGTTTAAAAGTTAATATCAGTAAGAGTGAAATCTTGGGGGTGGGAATTTCTAAGGAGCTGAAAATGTATTTCCAACATCACATATGTGGCTACCGTTATGTATTGGAAAATTGCTGAAACGTGTCTGGGATAAAGTGGTCGGAAGATTTCATAGAAGGTCGTCTCAATGGAAAAATCATCATGTCTCTGGGTGGGAGAATAACTTTGAGCAAGCGGCGATGTTTAATCTTTCGGTTTATTATATGTCTTTATTCAACCCCAAATCGGTTTTGAAAGAGTTGGAAAAAACTTGGCCGCAATTTTCTATGTAAAGGAGCAAAAGATAAACATAAAGTCCATCTTATGAAATGGGATGGGGTATGTAAGCCTTGGGAGCAAGGGGGAGCGGGATTCAGGAATTTGGTAGATATGAATTTGGTTCTATTAAGGAAATAAGTATGGAGATTCGGGGTAGAAGTGAATGCTCTTTGGAGAGAGGTGATAGGTAGGAAATATGGGGTGGAGGAAAGGGAGTGGTGGATTAGGTCGTTATCGCTATATAGATCATCATATCCAAGGAAATCTGTGGCGTCATTAAAACAAAAGGCTTGGAAAGGGGTTCAACTATTGTTGGGGGATGGGAAAAATATAGGGTTTTGGGAAGATAAGTGGGTAGAGGGGCAAGGGTTGAGGGTTCTATTACCACGGTTAGTGGGGATTGCACTTGAGATGGATCTTAGTGTGGCTAGTTGCTTCTCCATTGTGGGGGATGAGGTAGTTCAGGCCCTGCCATGTAAAAGGAATTTGATGGGGGAAGAATTTGTAGAGTTCATCAATTTACTTCATTTGCTATCCATGGTGTCTCCGAATCTTTCAGAATCAGACTTAATGGTCTGGACAAAAGAAAAATCCAGTAAATTCTCGGCGAAATCCCTATACATGTTCTTAAGTGAGGCCTACTCCAACATTGGGACTTGTCCAATGGCATATGTTTTGTGATACGATGCTCCTCCAAAGGTGGTGTTGTTCATGTGGCTAGCAGGGAGGAAGGTGCTAACAATGGATAATCTTCGCAGAAGAAGTCTGATCCTTCTGAACGTTTTCCTTTTATGTCTTCGTGATGAGAGAACAATGGATCACTTAATTATCCATTGTCCGTTTTCGAGAGAGTTGTCGGAGAATTTCTTCAATTTATTTGGAGTTGCATGGGTGGTGCTGGGATCTATTGATATGTTCCTTTTGTTGTGGCATGGTGTAGGTATAGGGAAGATCAGGAGGAAATTTTGGCGACTAAGTTTATTAGCAGGTATTTGGGCCATCTGGTTTGAGAGGAATGATCAATGCTTTAGAAATTGTAAAGGGAACGTTTCGGAGGTATTTCGTAGGCTAAGCCCATGTCATGGAGTGGGTGTTAGTTTTAAAAATTACTCCTCATTTTCCGGATTTTTGGCGGGATTTCTGATTTTCTTTGTATTCTATTCTTGTAAATTTGTCCCTCTGGTCATTTTAGGAATATAATTATCAAATTTAGAAAAACCAGGTCCTCATCCCTGAAGTTTCTATGATAACATGGGGATCAAACCATCACATCCCAGTTGTGGTATGGTTTTGAGATACAGTTGCACACTGGTTGAAAGCAAAGAGTTACCACACCAGGTATCTCCCCAAAATTTGATGCAAGCACCATTCCATCCAACTGTTCAATGCTTTGCCCCATATAGCATAGCCGACTGAATAGTTGTCTTAAAATTTTTTTCCTTAACTTTCAACAGGCATGCACGTTCACACAACACTTCAAAGGCACATCTCCTCTTTATCCACCCAGCACTAATTCTATTGAAAATATCATCTTCTATCTCTCCATTGTCCATTCCCCTTTATAAAACATGGCCAAGGTAATGAAATAAATTGTTCTGAGGAATCTCCTGGCCATCAATTTTAACTAAAGCCTCACATCAATGAGTAAGTACTACAGATGGCTTGCATTGTCTAAGTTGACATTGGGTCTAGTCATTGTTTTGTCTTTCTATAATTTTGAGTGTTTACAACAAATTTCTGTATCTCAATGATCTACAGTTACCTAGTTTTTGCTATGTTCTTGTTTCTTGTACAAGTAAATATCAATGTAAAATGGTATGTCTTTTCGCTCCGCTGCAGTCCAGTCTTGGGTTCCTGCTTGTTTTGGGCAATTTTTTGCACATATGCCTTACTCAAATATGGTTGCTTTGACTTGTTTAGATGTTTTTCTGAACATGTGAGTTTGTGTGAACTTAAAGCATGTGTTGATGCCTCTTGCATGGCTTCTTTCATTGTGGCTATACTCAATGGAAATTTGGAATTGCAATTGATATTTTCAATGATTGAGACCACCTACTTTTAGGGCCTGTTTGTTTTGCCAATTACCTCGGTAATTGAAAGGAAAAGTGTCACTATTATGATTTTACCACTGCCAAACCAAACACGAGAATCGTTGGTCAAATGTAGATGTATTTAGGAGACGGATAAAGGAATTTGTAGTCATGCACTTTTCGAGGCATTACTGTGAAAATTTCGAATACAAATAGTGACATAAGTGTTTTTTGGTGATTATTTGACATGGAAGTAATGTAAAAATATCATCATTACGATTTTACCGCCGATGCACCAAACTTGGGAATCAGCAGTCAAATGCAGATCTTGTCAGGAGACGAGACAAGTAATTTGTAATCATTGCACATTTCCTTTACATTACCATGGTAATTGGTGAAACATACAGGCGAGTCTTTATTTTTCAGTGGTAGTTTGTCTCACTTCTAGAAGTTATTTGTCTGACATGATCTTTGATTTTTGTTAGCCGAATAACACAAAGCATTGGTCTTCTATCATATACCTTTTTGAGAAGAACTGGGCAGGATGACATACTTGTTCCAATGGTAATTTTTCTCATCTTAATTTAACTACTTCCTTTGAGTGTCAGTAGCTTCATACTTTTATAACTGTTAATGTGTTCTTATTTGCAGGTTGATTTTGACATAGTTGATGATCGTGCACAACCAATAATTTATAGCTCACAAGAGGATTGGATTGGTAACTTCAAAATTATCCTTGAGTGGTCTCCCTTCTCTTCAAAGGAGGAGCTTATGCAACAGGTTTTGTGATTTTACTTACTGATCATATGTTGTAGACGATCTTGGTCTCTGTAAACTTAATTGGTGTTACATTGTGGTATTTTATGTTTCATTGTTGGTTTGTTCATTATTTGTTTATTCGTCTTTAACGACCTTTTTAGTTACGAGTTTTTCAAACAATACAATATGAAGTCTGTCCTGTCAAATGTTGACTAGGTCGCTAACGCCCTAAGTTTTTCAATCTGGATCATGCAATCCGGTTTGTTGGTTGTTTCCAATCTTTATCCCTACTTCTAGTGACCTGAAATTGTGGTCCATGCAATCCGGTTAGAAATGAATACATTTGAATTTTGAGAGAACCTGGGACTAGCACCAATAGCCAATGGGTAATAAGATGATGGAAAGTAGACTTTAGGTGGTTGGCTATGCTCAATAGAGACCAAGAACCATGCCAGTTAGGACTTAGGAGTTAGTTGGCTCAAGTTGAAGGCACTAAGGTTTAGATGATGATGATGAATAATCTAAAAACTCACACATCAATTTTGCAACAACATCCATATCATGTGATGCCATACTTTTATTTATTTATTAATGCATCGCTAATTATATATATATAATACTATGCGTGCAATATTTTATCAGTAATATCCATCATTGTCATCTAACCCTTATCCCAACTAATTGGGTCAGCTACAAAATTCTTGTTATTTTGTTCTGTCTATTATGAAATGGCATATTGTCAGGATTCATGATAGAAGTCGTGGCAAAATTTTGCCAACCTGCAACCCTCCTTTATTTGGGTTTAGGACTAGCAATGAGAGCACAAAACTCCTGACGACGCTGTCTAATCTCATATCTAAACTATAACAACAATTTATGTTTATAGTTATATTGCCCGTAGTAGGTTGTATTGGAATGACCAAGATGATCCTAAACCCTGTTCCCATTCCACTTACGGGAGTGTCTTGCTAACCTTGGTCTTTTTTTATTTCCATTTTATGACCCAAAATCTTCACAGGGAAAAGAAGAAGAACAAAAATTTATGGGTGACAGGTGTACTGATCAAAACTGGTTATTTGAAATTCACCATGTACTTCAGGAAAAAAAAAAAAGGAAGAAAAAAAAAAAAGAAAAAGGAAAAAAAAAATCACCATGTTAATGTTTACATTTGTTATGTTTTGGATAGGATTATTCGGAATCTTTGGAGCTGGACTCTGTAGCTGAAATACTAATTTCTAGAGGAATTCGTACCGTACAAATGTATAATTAATTAATTGTTCTTAGTCAATTATGGCTATTTGCATCAATGAGGGGCATATTCTTATTAGTCTTGTGTTCGGATGTGGAGTCGGGCCTTTTCCTGTCTATGCACCTTGGCCTTCCTCGATGTTTGGAAAAGGCAAAGCACCTATGGGATTGGGTCATTGATAAAGTCGAAAGGAAATTGTCAAGATGGGAGCAAGCATTCATCTTTTGGGGGTAGGATAACACTTGTTAAAGCAGCCTTGTCCAATATGCCCCTTTATTTCATGTCTCTGTTTAGATGCCCGCAATCAATGTTGGCATGGTTGGAAAAATCGTGGCATGATTTCTTATGACCAGGAGGCGTGGGTCCTCAGAAGTTTCACCTATTGAGATGGGAAGAGGTGTACTTGCTTTATGGGGAGGGGGTGTTGTTGTTAAGAATTTGGAGACGGTGAATCTAGCCTTAGTTTGGGAAGGAATAAGGGAGTTTGTTGAGGAATGTGGTGCCCACCAGTGTCTGTAGTATTGGTGTGGTTACAACTTACGAGTATCGCCAGCTAGGGATACATAAACATGTATTGATATTGCCGATGTTATCCTTGATACTTGGAAATGTATTGCTGATTGAGAGAAACATTAGAGAAAAATGGGGGAATTTTAGTGGAACTTCAGGGGATGCTAAAATACACATATTTGCATATTTAGGAATCAAGGATTTGCAAAAAAGATGCACACGTAATAAGTTTCCATTTAATGGGGGGCCGAGAAGCATTTACTGTTGTAAGCATATGGTATGATGAAATGGTTATGTAATGTCCGTAACGGCCATAACCGTTATGCGTTACGGGGCCGAAAAAACTGCAACGACTGTTACAAAAAAGACCCGTAATGATCCCATAACGGCCCCATAGCGGATCGTAACTGCCCCATAACAGTCCCAAAACATTTAAAAAAGGCCGCAACAGCCTGTATCGTAACGGTAACTGCTGGCCATTACGATCACCATTATTGTTATGGATCACCCTGGTTGTAAGAAATCAGTGCAATAGTAACAAAAATGAGTTCATTTCATACCAATAATATCATTAGAAACACAATGATCACTTAAAGCTGTTTCTAAATCAAAGAAAAAGTCATACATCCATGCATGCATTTATACATCCACACACGTCTATCCATCCATCCATCCATACATACATACATACATTAATACATCCATCCATCCATCCATGCATGCACACATAGACTAATATATCCATCCATCCACGCATGCATGCCTACGTGCATACATACATACATACATGCATGCATGCATACATGTCTATCCATCAATCCATCCATGCATGCATACATTAATACATCCATCCATCCGTGCATGCATACACTAATACATCCACTCATCCATGCATATAGACATACATACACGCATACATGATTCGTCCATCCATCCATCCATCTAACCATCCAACGATCCATGCATCCATGAACACACACACACACACACACAAGATCCATCGATCCATCCATGCATGCATACATACATACATACAGTAGACATCTATCCATCCATGCATACATGTTCACATACATACAACCATACTTGTTCATCCATCCATCCATCCATCCCTACAAATGTGCATCAATGATTCATCCATACATGCATAACACATCCATCCATAATATCGCCAATAATATTATTGGCAATTTTCAGAACACTAGTGGCTGCCAAGTATGGGTAAAGGAGGGGGTTTGGTGGGTCTAGGATTCATCTTTATATGGGGCCTATGGGATTTTGAAGGTGATAGAAAGTGTAGCTATCATGTTTAAGGAGGGTGTTGGCTTCTTAGTTGGGGATGGAGAGGGTCCAATTATGGGAAGATGTGTGGCTAGGTGAGGGGCCTCGTCAAGCTGAGTTTCCAACGTGAGCAAGGATAGTTGTGGATGGCAATATTTCCATTGTCCATTGCCTTACCCTATCAAGTGGGGAAATGATGTGGTTCCCCCCCGGCAGGAGGAATATGCTGAGCGAGGAGTTGGATGAGTTGATAAGAATTTCAGCTCAACTTCATGGTTTTGCTTCTCGTATGGCACAGAGGATGCCATGGTGTGGAAGTTGGAGAAGTTGAGTCGGTTATTTGTTCAGTCCTATGGGTTGCTCACTCAATCATCACTGGTTGTGTGTCTCAGCTCCATGATCTTCGCATGGCACCATGGCTCTCCTCCAAAGATTGCAACCTTTGCTTGGCTAGTGGGTAGAAACAGGGTGCACGCTATTGATAATATCCAAAAGAGGTTGATGGTTGTTCCCAACATGTTTACGGGACGTGGGGCTAGTAAACCACGTGCTTATTCATTGTCCGTGTGCCAGATCAGTGTGGTAGAGGTTTTTTGATCTCTTCAAAGTACCTTGGTTGATGTCAGGGGATCATTAATGACTTGTTTTTGGCATGGCATGTAGGCGGCCGGGAAAGAAGGCAAGATCTTGTTGAGACTATCCCTAATAGTGGGTCTTTCAGCTCTTTGGGAGGAAAGAAACAATTGGTTCTTTCAGGATAAATGCGGTTCGGTTTTAGAGGTATTTAGGATGGTGAAGTCAAAGGTGTTGGATTAGGCTTGTATCTTGAAAATCCCTATTGATTGTTCCTCTCCATTTTGAGTTGGGCTATTGTCTTTATAGCTTCTTCTTTGCCTTTTGGTGTTTTTCTACTAAAACATCATTTCTTCTTAAAAAAAAAAAAACTTGTTAGTCTGTTAGGGTTATTTGCATTTGCAAGGGGAGTGTTTCCTTGAAAATGTTTATCGTTTATATATTTATTCTAACTTTTCTTCCTACTGTTATTTTTCTAATAAAACATCATTACTTCTCACCAAAATAAAAATAAAAATAATCTTGTTAGTCTGTTAGGGTCACTTGCATTTGTGAGGGGCATGTTTCCTTGAAAATGTTTACTGTTCTATATATTATTTTAACTTTTCTTCCTACTGTTTCAGCTACATGCTTGCAGATGTAGTTTTATCATTTATGAACTTACTCCCTATTGGCTGTTCTGGTGGTTTTGATACTGAAAAAAAGAGTAAAAATTATGACTTGTTTCTTACTTTGTTCGGGTCATGGATGTTAAAGCACCCAAAGTTTATTTGGCAAAATTTGTTTTCTCAGAATCTTCTAATAAAACTTTCATTTTCATGGATGTTGAAGCTTTTGTCCTCTTATATTTAGGCAAACTTTCTGTACATTATTTGGTTTTAATCAGTTCTATTGGAATGCAAATTTGCTCACTTAACTTGCACTGGACTATTGATTAATTGAATCTATAATCAGCTCTGTTATGTCTGATTCTATCATATTAGTTGCTTTTTATACAGTGGGAAGAATTCAATGGAGATTTAATATTTATGTGTTTGGTTATACTGAATTTTGTTACATCCTAAATGGTTTGTTTTACAATTTCAGTTTGAGGATATTGAATCTCATGGAACAAAAGTAATTGTATATAACTTATGGCTTAATGATGACGGCGTTTATGAATTGGATTTCGATGATGATGATGAGGTAATTTATTGTTTATTGATTTATTTCAAACTTTTATTCTTCTGACGTGTCTGCTGCTTTATCGTAAGAGGACATCTTTATCCTGTTAGGAAGTAAATGATTGTAATATATCACTGATACCCGGTCAATTTAATTTGTGCATTTTGTTTATTTGTTTCCATGAGTGTCTAGTCATGAGTACCTAATAAGGTCTCTTATGGATGTTTTGGTAATTGTTTAACTGTAAGATTGTGCTTGCTCCTCTTTTTTCTTTAACATCTCATCTTGGTTTTCTACAGTTGCCTCACATCTCAACAAATTACATCTGCCACTTAGAAAATCTCTTATACGGATTTGTTTGACATAATTTCATATATTAAGTAGCTTTATGCTTTGTTGTTCATAAATGTTTCCCACTTGACAGCAAGGTATACAAAAACGGTTACGTAACAGCTGTAACGGCCGCTATGCAACGGTAACGGCCATGACTATTACGCGTAATGGGGCCGAAACGACCGTTACAGAAAAACTGCCCGTAACGGTCCAGAAACAGATTTTTTCGTAAAAATTAAAAATGCCATAATGGCAATTACGGCCCGTATAGTAATGGTAATGGTGGTGGCCGTTACGGCCACCATTATCGTTATGGAACACCTTGCTTAACAGTCTATATTCAGTAGGCACTCTCTTATAACCAATGTTCGAAATATCCGTATCGTGTTACGTATCACATCCTTGGGATACAGATACATATCGGTTATCACAGGGGATATGTCGTTTATATCGAGTAATTTATCGCACTTTTTGGGAAACATTGGAAAAATGGTTGAATTTTTCAATGAAACTTTAGGGATTGTTAAAAAAGATCTTAATACACACTTTTAAATCATTAACATGTCAAAAAAGAAGTGCACATAATAGGTTTCCTTGTATAGGGTCCTAAGCTATGCGTTGTCTGACTGAACTAATGCAACTATATTCGAAAGAGTGTATGTGATGATCTTTTCATCAAAGTTCAAACACTCCCAAATACTTCGAAATTAGTTTCAATTGACAACTGGTTGAAGGGAAATTTCGAAAAAAATTAATATTTCAATAAATTTTTTATTAATTATTAATTCAAAAATGATTTTTTATTTTTCAAAAATTAACAAGGACTTAACAAATCAGTAGATCAACCCTCATATATGCTTGATTTCATATTTGGAGTGAACATTGCAAGTAATTTGGAAGAAATTGGGAAAATTTTGATTTTTTCCCAAATCGGACCACCTACACTCAAATTTCGATATGAGAGTGTATGTGATGATCATTTCATCAAATACTCTTAAATACTTTGAAATTACTCTCAATTGACAACTGGTTAAAGGAAAATTTCGAAAAAAAAGCATAGAGAACATGTAAAACCAATGGATATCGAAATCAAATCCTCAACTTCATGAATTTTCATGCAAAACATGAAGAACCAATGGATTTATAACCATTTGACACTGATTTAACATGATTTCAAAAAAAAAAAAAAAAAAAAAGGGGGATCGAAAATTGAAAATGCTCATTGGATCGATCATGCAGGCACTACCTGTGTTTTTCATGTTGCACCGGTGGGATACAAGATATCATGGGATATATTGGCCGATATTTAAAACATTACTTGTAACCTTTAGCATAAAATAACCTTTCATGGACCGACTTGGTTTTATGGTTTGTAACTTATAATCTCCAATATATATTAACTCATCACGACCAACACCGTCACCATCTACATGAATTCTTTTTTGCCATTCTACTCTATCAAGGGCCACAACTTCAGGTAGACCATAGGTCATCAATTTGTTACTTACTACTTCCACCCACGTCCTTTTGGGCATTCCCTTAGCCCTTTTAGATCCTATAATGTGTATAAACTAACTCCTAACTATCGGAGTTCTTGGTCTCCGTTGCACATGCCCAAACCATTTGTCTACTTTCCCTCATCTTGTTATCTATTGCCGCCACTCCTAAATTCCCTCGAATGCATTCATTTCTAATTCTATCGTTCCTTGTCTTGCCACTCATCCTTCTCAATATCCTCATTTTAGCTACACTCATCCTAGGGACATGTTGTTCCTTAATCGCCAAACATTTTGTCCCATAAAGCATGGCTTGTCTTTTTCTTTCTTTCTTTCTTTCTTTCTTCTTCTTCTTCTTCTTCATCTTTTTTTTTTTTTTTTTTGAAGATTATAAACAAGGTATTCTGTAACGGTAAAGGCGGACGTAACAGCCACCACCATTACCTTTACAATACGGGCCGTAAGGGATGTTACAATCTCTTTTTTATTGAACAAAAAACCTGGATTAGCCCTGTCATGGACTGTTATGAGGTTGTTATGGCCTTTACGAGGGTTGTAACAGGCCGTTACAGGGTTGCAATGGCCTTTATGGGTCATTTTTTTTTTCCATAACAGCCATTGCAGCCTTTACGACCCCGTAACATGTAACGGTTGCCAATGTTACCTTTACGTAACGGCCTTTATGGTCCCATAACGACCGTTACAATAGACTTTGATTATAAAGCATGGTTTGTCTTATAGCCATCCTATAAAATTTCCATTTCAGTTTGAGTGGGTACACGATAATCACATAAAACTCCAGAGGCACATCTCCATCTTCCACCACACTTGAATTCTATTGGAAACCTCCTTCTCAATCTCTCCACTCTCATGAATTATCTTATGTCAGTAATATATTTTTTGAAGGATCATAAGTATGGGGATGGCCCTCTGAGTTCAGCATTCGAGTCACTTTACAAGCTGAACAGTTGCAGCGAAGCAAGTGTCAGTGAGATGTGTAACTGGATGGGGAATCAAATCGTATGGTTTCCAATCGTAGGGGTTAGGAGTATCAATTGTTAGGGTCTGATTGGGGTCAGCTCAAGCCTGTCCCTTTTACTAAACAAGCTAAGGATTCTGGCCTAAACTTGACCTAGTCCATTACCATGTTGCCCCACCTAACACAGTCAAGATTCATCAAAACCAATCCCTGACTCAGCCGTTGAATAGTACCTGGGTGGGGCTTGCAACCTCACCCAACCTGTCACGACCCACTCAAGTTTAAGATTGGAATATAGGGGTAAATGAATGCCAAACTCAGCCTAGTTTGTGGATGCATACATACATACATACGACACATGTTAACTTTAAAGGAAAAAAAAGAATACTTAATGACAACGATGGTTGTAACAACCAGCCTTATGGCTGTTACGATATGGGCCGCAAGGCCGTTACAACCCCTGTAAGGCTGTTGCGGTCTGTAACAGCCGCTACGACCCAGTAAAGGTTGACTTTTTTAAAGGAAAAACATTTCGGCCTTGTATCGGCCCATTATGGGTCCGTATTGGTTCGTCATGGCCCCATTTCAGCCCATTAAGGACCTGTTATGGCCGATTTTTTATTTTTTATTTTTACAATTGAGCATTATAACCCTGTATAGCATAACAGGTATTGCCATTACTGTTACATAATGGACATTATGACTATAATGTAACCATTTTCTAGTACCATCGGCCCAACCCATTGATAGCCTGTATGGGTAGATCACGGGTTCAACCCGAGGCCGGGTTGGGTAGGGTTCAACACAACCCATTTACTCAAATGGGTCACATTTTGAGCTTGAGCTAGACATGCTACCCTTTTGGCTTGGTCCATAACTGCTTGAAAGGGGTTGAGCTAGTAGACCCATGGCCAGCTCGACCCATTGCCTCTCTTATTTAGGAGCGACCTAATTGGGAAGGAGTGGTGCATCCAAGCCATACATCATGGACCGTAAGTGACAAATGTTGTTTAGACGGGTATATTAATCCCCTAAGGTCAACCAGTTGCCAAAATCAGTTACTATATAAAATCATACAGCAATCACAACCATTATTTTAGAGGATTTATGTACCCGTGTAACCTTCCCAGGGTATATGGCAGTATACAAGTCCTGGCCTGCTGGCATAAAGAGAGTAAAATTGGAACACTGTCTATATTAGTCAAATAGGAGTCTAGTGTTCGAAATATCGGTATCGTGCAATCTATTGCACCCTAGGGATACAAGTACATATCGGTTATCGCACGGGATATATCGTTTGTATCGCGTAATTTATTGCACTTTTTTGGAAACATGGGGAAACATTAGGAAAATGGTTAAATTTTTCAATGAAACTTCAAGGATTATTAAAAAAGACCTTAATACACTTTTAAATCATAAAATCTCAAAAAGAAGTGCACATAATAGGTTTCCATTGTATAGGGTCTTAAGTTATGCGCTGTCCGATTGAACCAAAACTATTATATTCAAACATGATGCATAACATTTATAAATGTATCAAGACATGTATGAAAACACAACCAATGCATTCAAAGGCAAAAGATATAGTAGAAATTATGGTGGGCCCCACAAAATTTTTTGATCAAGCTGATCTTTGTACATTACCCTCATTCAGGTATGTTTGACCTTATCAACAGGTTGGATGGAAAATAAACATTATTGATTTGCTTAAAGTGGCCCAAAGAAGTTTTTAATGGCGGTCGTTTAATCACACCCCTTGGACAACACCTTAGTGAGTGTTACTCTAATGTGTGGGGCCCACCTTGATGTAGTTTTTGTATATAGATGCCATCTATCTGTTTTCCCATCTCATTTTAGGGCATGATCCCAAACTTTAAGAAGATCCAAATCTCAGGTGGACCATACCACGAGAAACAATGATGAATGACCATTAAAAACTTTTTATGGGCCACAAAAGTTATGGATTAAGATGATCTTTGTATTTTCCCTTAATTCAGGCTGCAGGAGTTTTGGATCAAGATGATCTTTATATTTTCCCTTAATCCAAATCTTCCGTGGTGTGGTCCACTTGAGCCTTAAAAAGGTCTCGTTTTTTGGACTGGTGCCCTAAAATGATCTTCCAGAATGAATGGACGGATCGGATAAAACATATACATCAAGTGGACCCCACAAAGCCCGTGATAGAGCCGTTCGTCTCGAGCCAACGCCATGCAACATGAAGCAGATTGGGTGTGTACCACACCACCAATATGGCTGGTGTGTTGACATCACCAAGTTTTGTGGGTCCCATCATGAGGTATGTGTTATATTCAAACCGTCCATCCCTTTGGCGAGCTCGTCATAAGGCTTGAGCCGAAAAATAAGACAAATCCAAAGATCAAGTGGACCACACTGTAAAAAGCAGTGGGGGATTGAACGTCTACCATTGAAACCCTTTTGGGGGTCACAGAAGGTTTGGATGAATATGATATTTGTTTTTCCTCTTCATCTAGGTCTGTGTGACCTTATGAACAGATTAGATGGAAAATAAACGTTATGGTGGGCCCTATGAATGTTTTAACGGTGAGAATCATTGTCCCCAATTCTATTTGTGGTGTGGTCTGCTTGAGCTTTGGATATGACTCATTTTTGGGTTGTTACTCTAAAATGATCTTGGAAAATGGATGAACGGTGTGGATATAATAAATACATTATTTTGGGGACCATTTTGATCTCCTTTGGACTGTTCGTACAACTTGGAGCTCCAGGAGCGTCAGCGCTCGTCTTTGCACGACACATACCCACCCAACATCCTTGCGTAGGAACTTCCTGCAAAAGGCTTTAACAGGAAATCCACGTCCGTCCGTAACAGCTATGGGCCCCACCATAATGTATGTGTTGTATCCACACCGTCCATCATTTTGGAGAGATCATTTTAGGGCAGATTGAAAGCTCGAGTGGACCCCACCACAGAAAATAGTGGGGGTTGAATGCCCACCATTAAAAACTTCTTGGGGGCTACAAAAGTTTCCGATCAAGCTGATATTTATGTTTTCCCATTGTTCATGTCTTTGTTAACTTATTAACAGGTTGGTTGATCTCAAATAAACCTCGTGATAGGCCCCAGGAAGGTTTCAACGGTGGGCGTCACTGTCTACACTTTTTTGTGGTGGGGTCCACTCGAGCTTTGGATATGCCTCATTCTTTGTCTCATGCCCTAAAATGATCTCTCCAAAATGATGGACGGTGTGGATACAACACATACATCATGGTGGGGCCCACAAAACTTGGTGACGTCACTTCAATAGTGAATCTCACTACTCAAACCCATCAATAGCTAATCCACTCCCATTTTCGAAAGAGGAAAGGGTTCCGGAAGGACTGAAACCCTAAAATCTCTCTAAAAATTCCATTTTTTCTCAATCAAACCCAAATATTTAGGGGTTTTTGTAGATTTCTTGTCGAAATCTCCCGGCTAATTTGAATCTAGCTTTTATTCGAAGAAAAAAAAGAAAGGAAATCGAGATTGTGGAACTTATAGCGCACCGTTGTGGATTGATCGAGTGGCCCACCAATTTCTACTTCCGATCACACAATCTCCTTTTACAGGTATCAAAATCTCCTCTAAATTGAAAGCTTTTCCCCCCCTTTTTTTTCCGATATTTTTTAGTAATTATGCAAGCCGGACATTATCTGCCTTTTATTGTTGAATTTATCGTTGAATGGTTGTTGTCTACAGCAGATCCGTGAGTCTGTGACAGAATCTGCTATAAATCTATGAGTCTGGGATAAAATCCGTGGATAAAGGGATAAATCTGCAGATAATATCTGTGATATTGCCAAAAATTGTGCAATATCTTGCGATATATCACACGATACATCAAAATCTGTATATATTTTTATTTTCGAGGGGTTTCCGACGGATATTGTGTCGCTGGCCAGTGAGCCGATATTATCAATATTACGAACACTGAATAGGACTTGCATGGCACTTGGTTGCATATCTTGAAGATTGTACACAACCATAGTGGTTAAAGTCCGTATAAAGCTTCCTACAGTTGTTGTAAAGAGGAGTTAGAAATAATTTCGACTCATTAGTTGTTACATTTTGCACACTTGTCTAGGTCATTTATCTTCGAAATCATTGCAACATTTGTTTTTTGGAAAATTCGATAAAAATGATATCTTACAATGCGAAACTTGTCAATTTTCCAAGCATTGTCGAACTACTTTTCCTTCGAGTAATGCAAAGACATTTCATCCGTTGCAACTTATACATTCTAATGTATGGGGATCTGCTCTGCTAGTTTCTGTATTTGGTTCTAAATATTTTTTTTTATATCATTTTTTAATGATTTCTCGCGATCTACATGGGTTTACCTCTTTGAAAGTCGTGATGAAGTTCCATTGATTATAAAGGTGTTTCATTAAGTGGTCTCTACCCAATGCAATAACAAATTTAAAACCTTTCGATATGACAATATTTAAGAATAATTGCACCATGATTTACAAAATATATTTTGTAGATAATGGAACATAATTTCAATTTTTGTGTCCTCATACACCACTACAAAACACCGTAGCCAAATGTTAAAATTGGCACTTATTGGAAACCACTTGGTCTCTTCTGATAGGCACGTTAATAGCAAAAACATATTAGGATGAAGCCATTCTTCTTTCTATCTATATAATCAATCGGACTTCGGCAAATGTTCTAATGCAGGGGCATTTTCACACTGGGCTCGAGTGGGGTGGCCTGTGGGATGCAGGGGCACACTCAGGGTGGGCGGCCTGTGTGAAGCGGGTGTCTCGTGTGAGGCGGGTCCCACCCGTGTGAAGCAGGTGGCTCGTGTGAAGTAGAACCCATGTGAAGTGGGGCCCACGATGGGGGGGTTTGGCTGAGGTCCTAACCCATGAGATGTGGGGTCTGGGCTATGAGATAAAGGAATTGATTCACCATGCTCTATCAGTTTGGGCTTTTAGTGCAAGTGGTTAATTGTCCTGCATCATGTTCTTAAAGGAAACTACTTGTTACGAGGTCTGCAACTGCATCGTCTCTATTTATCCTGCCACCAAAAGTGTTTGGATGCACCTGCTTTGTCCACCTCCTTGGACCATCTTGTACCAAACTTTAACCACGATCAATGAAATGTGTGTTCTTTGGATACTCAAAACTCTTAGAAAGGGTACAGATGTTATTTTCCTTTGAATTGAAAAAGATTCGTTTCCAAGGATGTCACTTTTTTTTTTTTTTGAAAATCTGCCTTATTCTCTTCCTATCATTGACGAGTTTCATCTCTAAGAGGTGCCAAATTTCACTTCAATAAAAGAAAGGTCTATTCTCGAAGGAAGATAATTCCCAGCCTTCACGAGCACCACCCCTCTTCAACGTTGGAACCGGAACAAGTGGATCTCCCAATTGGTCTTCACAAAGGAACTTACTCATGCACGCATCATCCCACTGGTAACTTTGTCTCCTATAACAATGTATCTTCTTATAAATCCTATTTTTCATCTATATCGTCGGTGCTTTTCCCTAACAAAAATTTAGATGCCTTGGCCGACCCTAAATGGAAAGTAGCCATGGTGGAATAGATGGTTGCCTTTGAAAAACAACATTCGTGGGAATTAGTCACTCATTTGTGGGGAAAACACGTTGTCGGGTGCAAATGGGTGTTCAAAGTTAACTACTACACAGGTGGATCCATTGACATATACAAAGCACGACTGGTTGCTAGGGCTTCACCCAAAAGCGTAGAGAAGATTATGACAAAACTTTTGCTATAGTAGGAAAATTAAACTCCTTTGTATTCTATTGTCAATTGCCGTGAATTGTAACTGACCCTTATATCAACGAGTGTTTTAAATAGCGAATAGCGTATAGCGTAGCATTCACCCCTTTGAAGCGTGAAGCTTAAGCTACATAGCGTGTAGCGTAAGTGACACACTGCTACTAGATTTTTAATTAAGGTTATGATTGGTTACACCAATTCATGATATTCAACACCAAATTAGCCTAATTAATAATGAAAGTTAATAAAATTTCATGATATTTGGTGCAACCGAACGCAACTTAAAGTAATAGGAAAGGGCAATAATTAACGGTAAAGGTAAAGAAAAAGCAATGAAATTGATTTAATATTGTTACTTATATTCTTTTGCAAAAAGGCTAAAAGCACTGAAAAGATTAACTAACTTTTATTGAAAATATTAAAATGAAACAGATCATTGAAAATATTGATTAATTTTAGTGTTGTAGTGAAAATTACTTGTAATGTGAGCTATGTAGCGTATAGCATAGTCTATATAGCATATAACGTACGCAAATTATCATATAGCGTAGGCTACATTGACTTGAGCTATTTTCATGAGTATGTAGCGTTAAGGCTAAGCTACGCTACGTAGCGTAAGCTACATATTGCATAGCATAGCTATTTAAAACATCGATATCAACTAAGACTAAAAAACGCGTTTCTGCATTGAGATCTTCAGGAAGAAATATACATGGCCCTTTCCTCTCAGTTTTCTTCCTAAGGAGGAGCCTGGAAAAGTCCATCATCTTCATAAAGCCTTATATGGTCTCAAACAATTACCTCATGCCTAGTTTGAAAAGCTTGGCAACATGATTTCCAACATTGGATTTAAAAGGAGTACGAACGATCATTTTGTGCCCATAAAACATATGGATGGCAATACAACAATTCTAGTTGTTTATGTTGATGCTATTATTCTAACTGGTACAAGCACTGTTGGAATTGACCATGTTAAGAAATTTTTGGCATTATCATTTGAGATGGAAGGATTTAGGATTACGGAATACTTTCTTGGAGTTGAGGTTGCTCGCTGAAAGCAAACGTGAAATTTTCTTGTTCTAACATAAGTATGTTTAGACCTCTCCTAAGCCTGCTTACTTGGGGCTCGACAAATGGACATACCTATTGAAGTTAATCATAAGTTGCATGAGAGACAATCAGATGAAATTGATAATATGGGCATGTATCATAGGCTGGTAGGTCGGCTAATTTATCAAAGTTTTATTTGTCTAGACATCTCTCACTTTGTTGGAATTGTAAGTCAGTTTTTGCAACAACCGTATTGCCATAATCTTGAAGTAGTTTATCAAATTCGTCGTTATTTAGAAGCTGCACCCGGTCAACATTTGTATAAGGAAATTTGGTTGCTTGGAAAAGCAAGAAGCAATCCATTGTCATTCACTCCTCTGTCCAAGTAGAATATCGTGCAATGGCTAATATAACTTGTGAATAATTGTGGGTGAAGGCTATCCTTCAGGACATGGGATTCTTGACTTCTTCTCCAATTCCTATACATTGCGATAATAAAGTAGTCAGTCACATTGCATCCAACATCTATGAATGACAAAAAACATCAAAGTTGACTGTCATTTCATTCGGGAAAAATTATTTGCCAAGCATTTATAAACTTCATTGGTTTGTTTGATAGAACAGTTAGCCAGTGTTCTTACTAAATCCACTCCATCAATTTGTCTTGACGAATGATATCCATGCACCGGCTTGAGGGGGAGTGTTAGTGTACATAGATTCTAGTACTTTGTGCACCATACTTTTTTCCTTTATCTTCTTTGTATTGTGGTTAAAATAGGTCTCTCCTTTGTATTGTGGTTAAAATAGGTTTCTACTCTCTATCTGTGTCTTTCCTATTAACAAGAGGAGTCTTTTCTCTTTATCTCTTGTAACCCCTTATTTCTATAAATAAAGGGAGAGAGGGAGAATATGAAAAGCTTCTCCTCCTCTCACGTTCTCCTCTCTTCTCTCTCTTGCTCTTCTTCCATCGTAATTTACAAATAGGCAGGTCATTTTTCTCCATGCTTTTCGGAAGTGAATTCAAGGCAAATTCATTTGTCCCAGATGATGTCTCTAGCTTATCAATTGTATTTAGTGACAGCTTTCCCCTCTTGTAATCTGTTTGCTACTTTCTAGAAGAAAAGAGAAGGAAACCGAAAATGAATAGAATGGATGGAATGTTTGACTATTCATATCCATATACCATTTCAAGAAATAACTCTATTTTTTAATAGAATGGATGGAATGTTTGACTATTTCAAATATTTGTTGAATATAACTCTCTTTAATGAATGGATTCATGGATTTTTTATATTCTTGAATATTCTTGAAATATCTAGAATATTTGTTGATTTTATGGATTTTAAATGTTCCATTCGTGGATATTGAAAAAGAGAGTTATATTCTCATTCCACGTAGCTGTATCTCATAAAGGAGGTATGCATTTCTTAGTATCAATTATCATAAATTTTTGGTTGTTCATGTGGTGCCAAAGTTGAGCGTGATGATTTGGTGCATGTCACATGCGAGTCACTTCGACCGCAAGCATTTTTCTTAGAGATTGAGGTTTTGTTGTTACTCCTACGGATCCGTTCTATGAGAATGAGGGTGTAATTGATGCTGCCTCCAATATAGTCTTCATGAGTGGAAGAAGCATATTGAAGTTGGTTGCTTTTATGTTCATGAGGACATCCAACCATTTAGAGTGTACCAGAGGAGGAGGAGTTTGAGCCAACTTTCACTTTGGCTTGATGACTTGTACGTGGGCCCGGGTGGGCTGCACTAAGGCCTTGAAGACCCCACATGCATGATCGTACATCTTTGAATATCCTATACTAGGAAGATGCATGTGGGCTGCTTAGTTGAGGAGTCTTGACTATTGGATCTTGAGGACACGATGATTGGATTGTTGAATTGTGTGGATCCTTCGATCGGACAGTTGGATCATTGTGATCCTTGATCACTTTGATCATGAGTGTTTGGGTTATCATATTTTATGTTTTTTATTTTTTATTATTTATTTTTAAATTATTCACAGCTTAGGATTAGCAGGTTTATGTTTTATGGTGTCATTGGACATGTTTTAGATATTAGGGTTTTTTTAAAAGAAATCTTTCCCGAGAGCGTCTTTTTGTGAAAAGACTTTTTTGAGGTTATAAAGGGGGGACGTCCAGCCCTAGCCCTTGGATTTTCGAATGAAAAACTCTGTTTTGCTTAGAAAAAGCATCATCTCTCATGTGATAAGAGGCTATTTTGGTGTGAATCCAAGGGTGTGAAGCCCATTATCTTATTCTTCTCTCTCATTCTCTACAATCGAGGTATTTTATTGTACTTTCTCCTTCTCCATCTCTCTCAATCTCTCTTTATTTCTCTCTACCTCTTCCTTTTCCTTTTTGTACTCAACTAAAACCCATCCCCATCACATCCAAAATCGCGTAAACCCTAGCCCATTCAAACCGTACGACCGTACGGACCCAAACCTTAGACCATACATCCATATGGGTGTGATGTACGACCGTCCGTACAGCCAACCTTCCTCTCTCTTTCCCTCTTAATCCTTGCTTCTTTTCCCTTTTAAGATCCCTAGCCCTAAGTCTAAACTCCTAACCTAATACCCTAAATTGCTAATTGTCAAAACCCTATTTCTCCACAAACCCTAATTCTTCCCAACCCTAATTCCTAAATCCCCAAATCCCTAATCCTAAATCCCTGGATCCCTAACCCTAAATCCCTAAATCTTATTTCCCCAAATGTGAAAACCTAAACTTATTTCCCCAATTTCCTAACCCTTGAATTACACCAAATCTGCCCATTGAACTTGAACTATGCCTATGCTAAGTGTGAGAGTTCTAATCTCTCATGGGACCTAAGGTTTTCATGCTTACAGGATTCATGCTTGTGTGGGATTGTGGTTATAACATAAATCTGAATTTTATTGCCTCTTTGATACTCTTTTAGTCATGGTAGGATAGCATATTATCTTATTTGATTTACTTCGATTAATCTGTTAATAATCTTTGCATCCAAATAGTTAAATTACATGCCTTGCATCAAAAACAATGTTGTTTCTACTCCCAATATGTGTATTGCGAATTAGGCGGTAGACTTTGACAAAGTCTCTTGGATCAACTAAGCTACTTGGTTTTTGATGATTTGGCCGTGATTCTCATCTATGCATCAGCTTGCTGGTTGTTATTATCTTATGTCTCGTATACCATGATTATGTTAGAAAAGGCAGTTCTGTTGTTATATATTTCATATTATCCTTGTTGTCCATGTAGTTTTTCACAACACTTGATGTAAACCATAAGGAAAGCCTAGGATGGGCCATAAGAATTTCCCCCTTGTTCTCTTCTTTCTTTTCCACTTCAACTCTATTGTGTGATACCTACACATGCACCGTGACTTCCTATATTCTTCTAAGGTTTGCTTGAAGGATTGAGGATGTTGATTTCCAATTCCATGGCCCACGGATTTGTGTTTTCTTTGAGTTATGTTTCTCTACAATAGTAGGTCTAATGGTATGGTTGTGTCATAACAGTTTGATGTCTTATGAGTGTGAAGCAAAGTATACTTCATAACTTCCACATGATATCTTTGAATATAATTGTATTTTATGGACGTAAAACATGATGTAGTCGAATTACTTATGACACAATATGTATAAGACATTTAGAGGTTTATCAATGAAGTATATTTGGTATTTGTCCATATTCTACTCTGATTTTGTTGGTGGGAGTATTTGTTCAACCCAAAGACTTCACAACAATATTCATGAAAGTGCTTGAGTGAAATACATGAAATATGTGGTCGTCAACCTCTTGGTACTTTTAAATTGTAAGGGTGATTGACCTGTGGAAATGATTTCCGCTTGAGTTTCACTAGTAATGTTCCATGGTTTAAAAACTTAGTGCTCAGGCTTGGTAATTGGTATCAATGTATTAAATAGCGTCCGTAGCGTGCCAAATAGCATAAATCTCCTGTAGTGTACGCTACATGGGTCGTAGCGTGTAGCGTGTGCGCACTGCACTTTTTTTTAAAAAAATTTTCTTTGTTAAAAATGGTGGTGAACTCACATCACAACAACTTCTAAAGTTACTTTTTTAAAAAAAGCCATCGAATAGGGTTTTCGAAACCCCTTGGAAAGCCCTCGCAGAACGCAACTTTCCCTCCCTCTCTTCAATCTTGCGATCCAAAAGCCCATCGAAGGGGTTTCTTTGACTGATTGCCAGACCCTATAAGGAGGTCCATAGTTCACAATCATTGGAGAAGAAATGAAGGAGAAATCAGATTTCCCCAATTCCGGTTCCGGACGGCTATGAAGCTTCAAATTTCAGAGTTTTCATTAATTGAATCTCATTTTGAGACAACAATAGGTACGTTTGTTCCCCTTAGTGAGTTTCTTTTGATGTACAATGAAAATAATTTGTTATTTTGAGGTTTTTTTTTTTTTGTTCCTTTTTAAAATGCCGGTTACTCCGCATTTTCTGTTCTTTATCATTTTTTTTTTCATTTCTTTTTCAATATCTCTGTGGCTATGCATTGTTTTCTATGGTATAGCCCACGTGGGGCCCACTAAGGTGTGTGCATGGGTGGATTTGCATTGTTTTCTATGGTGTGGCCCACATGGGGACCACTGAGGAATGTGACATTTGTATTGTACTTGATGCTCTTACCTGTGGGATTTTTATTTTGAAGAATCCGACATATATATATATATATATGTATATATATATATATGCTTTTTTCTTACTATTTATCATATTTTTCTTTTTCTTTTTAAATAAAAAAATAGAAGTATCGTGTAGCTTACGCTACACGCTACACTATTTTGCTACATGCTACGGAGGGTTGAACGCTACGCAACACGCTACCGCTATTTAAAGCACTACTCGGTATTTGGCTGAGTAAATTTAGTTGGGTAGGGATTGAGTATCAATATTACAAAGTTTCTGAGCATAATCATTTCTTGAAATATTTGCTGATTTTATGGATTTTTTATATATTTTTTTGAAAAAATTACCTCGATTGGAAGTTTGCGACCAAATCTTACATCGGTCAAATGGGTTTTTAAGAATATTCATTTGCATCTGGTTCACATTCATTATTTTGATATACATTCAAATAAGAGAGAATGATTTCTAAAAGAGAGGGAGGGAGAGAGATAATCATCATCATCATAGCCGCATCCCAGCTAGTTGGGGTTTGGAAATAGACACATGTAGAGTATTGCTGATGGTATTGAATGAGTTGTATTCTAAACTCTACCCAATGATCTTTGGGTCAAGTTTGAGTTTTTCAAGGTAGTTTCTTTTGCATGCTCAAGTGTGTGTTTCTCATGTCAAACAAGCTTTATAGTATTCTTGTCTGATATCTTTCTGCTACATGAAAACTCAGTTTCTTCTGCATGCTTAGTGTGTAGTTCTCATGTCAAACAAGCTTTACAGTATTCTAGTCTGACATCTTTCTGATTCCAGGATATACAATTGAGAGATGAACCCAATTTGTTAAGCTTGTCAAAATCACCCAAGGCAACAATCCAATCACATATTTCACACCGCATTCGATATTCATTGCGGGTGAGTTATGCCACTTTTGTGATGTATATTGGTCCTCTGAGCAAGATATATGCCTTTTGTGCATCTTTGTAAAATAAGATTACTTTCTTGCAGGCATATGCTTCCATTCTTTATCTTAGGAAATTTACAAATTTCCACATCATATTAAGGGGAAAACCTGTCGAACAACTTAGCATTGCCGATGAGTTAAAATTTTCGAAAGTAATACCTTACAGACCACAAGTTGGGATGGCTTTGAGAGAGGTAAGATGAATCACAGAGAAACACGAAATGTTCAGCTTCTTGTCTTCTTTTATGATGTTTCATGCATTTGAATATACACTACGTATTCATGTTTCTTTATGTTTTTTGGTTCCTCAGCATTTCTCCAATCATTGATAGATGAGTACTAGTATTTACATATCTGGTAACAAATCAAATATTTTTAAGATTAATGATTCTGCTTTGCCTGTAATCAGCAGTGAAGTTTGAATACATCAACTTGTTTTAGGTCTGTGCTTAGGACTTTGACGTATTTGTTGGCTTTTAACTTCGATATGACATTAATATGCATTTGAGAAAGTTTTTTTTTTTTTTTCCTTTTCCCCGTACAGTGTTGGTGGCACATGACTTAAACATTATCTTAGTGGATAGTACTGGCACTTTTTGGTTTCATCTTTGGTAAATTGTTGTTGCTTATTAAAAACATTATTTGTTTCTCCAATGTTACATATCCTTTTATTCTTTTATTTTCAGTTGTTTTCTACCCTAACTAGTTGTGTATGTAAACAATGATCCACAAACAGTAAAAAACATTCTTAAAATTTTGCAAATGCTTTAAATGTTGGTTTTGCAGTTTAAGTAGAAATGTGCATTGTCTTCTCACCTATTTTTCTGAGATAATATCTTTTATGATCATGCATAAACATTGTTGTCATGTTTACTGGTTTGTGCTTTTTTCTTCTGAACTGGAGTGTTTATTTTCTTTTTCTGCTTCTTTCCATATGATAATGCATACACATTAACATCTGGGTTTTGACTTAGGTGACAGTGGAAACAACCATAGGGTTTGTAAAGGACGCCCCCACTCTCAAAGTCTGTGGGTTCAATGTCTATCATAAAAATCGCCTGATAATGGTATGTTCCGTTGTGAACAATTGGACATCTTAGATGAAGACTACCTTTTCGCAGATTTTTTTTGTTCCTTACTTTGTTCTGCTGCAAGTTTACTGTCTCCGCATTATGTGAGCATTGAATATGGAAATTGGAAAGTTAGGAAGTTCTAGAAAATTCTACCATGATATTGATCATACGCCTGATATGGTGTTCTTATTGTCTCAGCCATTCTGGAAAGTTCTCCATGAAGGTTCTAGCAGGGGAAAGGGTGTTGTTGGTATGCTTTTGCTACAAGAATCCAATTATTGAGTATTTCTATAAATTTTTGTTGTTCATTTGCGATGGTATATATGCAGGTTTTCTTGAGGCAAATTTTATCGAGCCTGCCCACGACAAACAGGATTTTGAAAGAACAGCTCTGTTCATACGGCTGGAAATGAGGCTTAAGCAAATGATTCTCGACTATTGGTTTGTTGCTTCTATTATTATCTGTTTAGACATTTATGATATTATACTGATGTTATTTCACTTTGTAGCTTGTCATGAAGATGCTTGTAGTGATAGTCCTGTGACCACCTCTTCCTCCAGCTATAGGGTAGTTCAAATGTGCTAGTGATAACACTATCAGTCAAATGACTAGAAAGCTTATATATTGTTGTTTGGTTATACTTTATTTCATGGCATTTCTTAGCAGTTGCAAATTGCTCTAATATTTATAATTTGCGTACAAATATTTGTTATTTTTGAAAGACTTGAGGACCATTAATGCAGGGGCATTTTCACACCGGGCTCGAGTGGGGCGGCTTGTGGGATGCGGGGGCACACTCGCGATGGGCGGCCCTTGTGAGGCGGGTGTCTCGTGTGAGGCAGAACTCATGTGAAGTAAGGCCCACGATGGGGGTTCCTCCGAGGTTCTAACTTATGCGATGTGGGGCCTAGGCTATGGGATAAATGGATTGATTCGCCATGCTCTATTAGTTCGAGCTTTTAGAGCAAGTGGTTAATTGTCCTGCATCAAATTGGTATCAGAGCGGGAGATCTCATGTTCGAGACTCTTGATCGGGGGTGATTAATTTTTTTTTTATTATATAAAGACAACGATTTATATTAAAAGGAAAAGAGGATACAAAAGAAGAAGTGAGAGACTGCTGAGAAAGCAGAAACAACTACACCTCAAGGAAAAGAAAATCAAAATCCTTAAAAATGTTTACTTGAGTGGCCCATTCAATCAACAAGCGTTTAGCTTTGACGGTCACCACCTCAGAGGGATTAGACGATTTCCTAAAACATCTACTATTTCTTTCTTCCCAAACGGACCACCATATAGCAAGTATAGCCATCCTCCATAACCTAGTCTCTCTCTTTCCTATTCTGATCCCATGCCAGGCTTTTGGTAGAAGGTCCGTCGAACCCAAAAAACACCAACTGATTCTAAAGCGCACTAGAAACTCTGCCCAAATAGTAGCTGTAAAAGGGCAATGAATCAGGAGATGGTCAACCGATTCTTCTTCCCCCATACAGCATAGGCACATATTAGTTAAAACCTTCCCCCTTTTTCTCAAATTGTCCACCGTAAGAATTTTTCTTTTCCCAACCAGCCAACCAAAAACCAAGGCTTTTGGAGGAGCCGAGCAGTACCAAACATGATGAGAGATATGATCTCCTGGAGAGTTGTGGTTGAAGAGAAGCATCTTGTATAGAGATTTGACTGAAAACTGAAGGGAATTTTCCGATCTCCAGATGATCTTGTCGGCCTTTAATTGATTTGGACAAGATTCGTACACGCAGGCAAGCAGATTCACATAATCCTCAATCTCCTAGTCTTCTAGATTCCTTCTACATTGCAAATTCCACACCGTCTTGCCTTTCATAATCGAGTAACAATCAGCAACACAGATTTCCTGATTTAAAGCCAGCCGAAACATATTTGGAAACCTATCTTTGAGAGGAACCTCTCCCAACCACTTATCTTTCCACAAACGAATTCAGTCTCCCTTACCTAGCTCAAAACTGATTCCTTGAATTGTCTGTTTTTTTTTTTTCATCTGAAGAATATCTTTCCATATAGCGGAGGCCCTATATGAGGACGAATCTTTTGTCCACCAGTCCCCTACAGAACTGCCATACTTACACTTGATAATCTTATTCCACAAGCTTTCACTTTTCGTTCCCAATCTCCAAGACCATTTGTCAAGAAGAGCTTGATTCATCGTCTTTAAATCTTTAATTCCTGCTCCACCATCTTTCAAGTGTTTGCGCACTTGCTTCCATTCCACTAAATGAAACCTCCTCTTGTCCCCCTTTCCATTCCAGAGAAAATTGCGTCTAAGCTTGTCTATAGAAGCTAAAACAGAAGCCGGGCACCTGTATAAGGACATGAAGTATAGGGGCAAGTTAGAGAGGGTTGACTTTATGAGAGTTAGACGGCCTCCTATGGATAAGAATCGACATTTCCAAGCTGCCAGATATTTCTCAAACCTGTAGATAACCTTCTCCCATAGAACTTTAGGAGGAGGACCGATGCAGAGCGGGAGACCAACATATGAAGTTGGGAAGGAGCCTGAGGAGCAACCGAACAGATCTGCATAATCAGCAACTTCCTGCTTTTCCAGATTAACCCCGAACATTTTAGATTTGGCCATATTGATTTTCAGGCCCGATACAACCTCAAAACAGCAGATGGTTGTGCGCAGATTCTGAACCATATCAGTATTAGCTTCCGAGAAGATGAGAATATCATCCGCAAACTTAACGTGCGAGATCGGTCTGGGCATACCTCTTATAGATATACCGTTGACAATTCCTACTAGTTGACCTTTGTGTAGCATTCTTGGTAGGGCCTCTCCCACAATAAGGAAGAGGAAAGGGGAAAGGGGATCACCTTGCCTTAGGCCTCTGGAACTCTTAAAATAACCTTTTGGGGACCTGTTCAGAAGGATTGAGAAGCGAGCTGAGCCAATACATTCACCTATCTAATTTTTCCACTTGACTCCAAAACCCATCCTCTTCATCATGTACAGCAGGAAGTCCCAATCTACGTGATCGTAAGCCTTTTCAATATCCAGACTGCAGAAAATGGATTTGAGACCCTGTTCTATGACTGGAATCCACTACTTCATTTGCAATTAGCACACCATCTATAATCTGCCTGCCTGGAACAAACGCGCATTGATTGGGAGAAATGATCGAGCCGATAACTTTCTTTAATCGGGAGGCCAACACTTTTGCCAGAATTTTGTACGGGCTTCCAAGAAGACTAATCGGTCTGAATTCGTTGAAGGAAGCTGCACCCGAAAATTTGGGAATCAATGCTATAAAAGACGCCCCCAAATTCTTAGAGAGCCTTCCTCTATCATAGAATTCCTTGAAGAAAGCCATTACGTCGGCTTGGATAATATCCCAGAATTTTTGGAAGGATAGGATGGGATAACCATCAGGCCCAAGGGCGTTATCTTTGCCTAAAGAACTCACTGCCAACTTTACTTCTTTCGCAGTGAAAGGACTTTCAAGAAAAGCAGCATCTTCACCGAAATGCTATCGATATGCAGATGATCTAATCGAGGCCTGTCCCATCCTTCGTTTTGGAGCAAGCCATTGAAGTAGGATATAGCTTCATCTGAGATTCTATCTGTCTTCAATCCGATCCCCATTGACGATAATACTGCTGATCTTGTTAGCACTCGCGTGCTTACTGGCAATGCTGTGAAGGTATTTTGAATTCTTATCACCTTCCTTTATCCCTTTCGCTCGAGATTTCTACCTCCAAGATATTTCATCTTGCCACACTCTGGCTGAAATAGACTGAATAAGCTGGATTCTCTTAGCGAGGATATCAGTTGACATCGGACTGTCTTCAGCACAAACATCAATTTATTGAAGATCTGAGAGGATGGATTCCATTTCTAATTCTCTGATACAAAGCTCCAATTTCTTCCACTACTTTAGCTTATCTTTTAGGAGTCTGAGTTTGTAGCTGAGCCTGTAGCCTGTGTAACCTTTAACCTGGAAACTTGCCCACTAATCAGAAATCATCTTGTGGAAACCTGAAATGAGGAACCAAGAAATATCAAACTTAAAAGGTTTGGGGCCCCAATTAGACTCAATATTGAGATGCAGAGGCCAATGATCAGAAGTGGTTCTTGGGAGAGTTGATTGAGATATGGATGGAAACAGCTCCAGCCACTCAGGGGATAATAGAAATCTGTCCAATCTAGAAAGGATTTGGGACAGTCTTCCATTAGTCCAAGTATATCGAGAGCCAAGGAGAGGGAGATCCACCAGTTCATTGTCCTCAATCCAGGACGAAAAACCTCTCATTGACGAGTTAACTTTCGAGCCAATAGATTTCTCTTCAACATATCTGATCACGTTGAAGTCCCCGGCAAAACAAATAGGGCTAGAGAAGCTCTGTCTAATTACAATCAATTCGGCCCAGAAATCTTTCCTAAGGGTTTTAATAGAAGGACCATAGACAGAGCAGACCAGGAAAAGAGAACCAGAAGAGATGTCCTTTAGAATTGCCGAAACTGAGAAGACACCGACCCAACTTTTCTAAAGAATCCATTGTGAAGATCTCCAAGCCAATAGAATTCCACCCACACTCCCTATCGCATATAGGGATACTCAATTCACATCTTTCGCCTTTCATAGCATCCCCATTAGACGGTCATCGAACCTCTGCACTTTTGTTTCCTATAGGCAAATAATTTGGGGAATATATCTCCCACAGAAGCTCTTTATTAATCTTCGTTTTTGTTTTGACCCCACTCCCCTAACATTCCAGGAGACAATCTTCATCTCGAAACTAAGCTGCCTTGAGCCCCCTTCCGCCCTGAGTTGACATTCATACTAGTAATCATGCTCGGGCTCATAGCTAAGCGCCATAGCTCTCTGTTACTGCTAGCTCTGGCTAGATGATTTGGAGGAGATCTCGTTTTTGATATCGGCCTACCTCGAGATTCGACACACTGAAATAATGCCATATAATCTTCTGGACAATCCCTAAACGACATCCCTAGAGATCTACCAACGTTTCCCATAGCGTCCCTAGTCCGTTTTTTCTTCTGAATCATTTCTATCAGATTTACTTTGTGGTCTTCATCTACCTCCTTGTTGACTAAGAAGTCCTCCTGAAGAACTGAAGAGACCTTTCTGATTTGCAGCGGCTTCGCATCAATAATTCCCTCCCTCGCTTCGTCTTAGAATAGCGAGGCGAGATTATGATCTGACCCACCGCAGGAGGAAGAAAAGGGGATTGATGATTGGGAAACAGGAGTGGATGGAGATTCCGAGTGTGAGCATGAAACATCATCGATAACGCCTCCATCAGGGACAGAGCCAAAAGGAACGACTTCTACGCTGGAAAAACTCCGATCTCGACTACACATCCCCAACTGATTATCTTGGATAAGAGAAGAAAAGGCCGCAATAGGTGGAGAGAATAAAGGAATCGAGGCTCCCTTCGGAGAATGAGAAGAGGAAGTGGTACTGTGCGCGGGAATGAGAGAGAGGTTAAGATCTATGACTGAAGTAGTTGGAGGCTTGGTGGGACCTGAAGAATCCTTTTCTATAGACTTGGGATCCATCACAACCATTGGAATCGGCTCGGGGGCTAGGCTCGAGACGGGATGACTTTCCAGACCGACTGCTTTGCTTTCGAAGCTGCCACGCGTCTTAAAGCAGTGATAAGGAAGCTGCCTAGCTGGTTTCGAGGCTGAGTAACAGATTGGAGAGTGACGTGGCTCAATCTCGGCCAGACGAGTGGACGTCTCCATTAAACAGATATCGGAATCGATGATGCGTGTTGGTCTCGAGCCCTGTGATCTGACCGGGTCTCTTGCATGGGTGCCACCTATATCTCTAGAGCCCAGTGACTCTAACATCATTACCGCCAGCTGTAGAGATGGGGTTTTGTTTCGGTACTCCCCAGGAATACTGAGATTGTGCTTCATCATGCTCATCCGGCCTTGATGACATCTCTGCAGAGTGAGAAATGGACTCCCTCAACCGCCAGAGATTGCCCCATCTTGGCGCTGGGCTGTCTTTAGATTCCACTTGCACTGGCAACTCGATCTCTCTATTATCAACAAGAACCCTAATATGATTAGGCAGCGGGATTCCTTTCTTTCTTCTAACCCGGATTCTAATAACCGCCATTTCCTCTCCGAGTTTTGTTTCAGATCGATTTCAATGAAAGAGCCTAACAAAGAAGCCACTGAAATGAAAAACTCGTCATTCCATAGCTCGAGAGGAATCCCCCAAATCAGGATCCAATCATCTTTTATGCCAAACATAGAGAACTTGTTCCATCTTTTCATAGTAATAACTGGACCATCGTTGTGTAAAACTCCTGCCATGACTAAGCTGTCCAAGTTGAGGCCCGAACTTCCCTGGATCCACTATTCATTATACCCTATCGGTTTGATGTTGTACATACCTGGACGAACGCGGTTGCATTCATCAATCCAAGATTTGACTTGGGAGATGGATGTACCTTCTCTCGTAATTACCACAACCGAGTCCTGCAACGCCTTCATAGAACTATTGAAGACGTCTTGGTTAATCCGCATAGTATAACTTGTTTCTGTTTCTTTACCAATCATGGGATCTATATAAGCTTTCTCTTCTTTCTTCTTCTGCTTCTTTTCTTCCCTGAGACTCTGGTTGGGAACCTAGTGCTTCTCCTTGATCAACACATCTCTAAACGTAGTTCCGTTTGAATGGGAAGAACCATACAATTGGATAGACTTCTCTGAGATATTATTTCCCACACTAGCCTGTAGATTAGAAGATAAGTGGGATTGTTTGGTCTTTTTCTTATGTTCTAGGCCAAATCTCGCCCATTGAACCAGCATCTTTTTTCCTCCAAAACTTTCCTCTTGCAACATTAGCACTGCTCTAGATAGTTCTTCATCTGAGCTCATCCTAACCTGAGCAAAGCCTCTATAGAGACTATTGGCTCGATCCCTTGGCATCACCACATCCATAACCGCACCTGCACGACCAAACACTCGCGATATATTGATGGGTAGCCATCCCTCGAGATAACCTTTGACGAAGAGAGTAAGGTAGTAGGTGATTTCCCTCTCCTTCTTTTCCGCTACTTTTCCTTTTCCCTTTTTACGCATCACTTGGATCCATTCTCCCTTCGCTTTTGAAGTCTGAAGTGTTTCCCATTTCTCAATCCTTTGATCCATAGTCCTTTTCAGTATTAGTGACATTGACAAGTCAGCATCGTTGTCGATGTCTTCATCGTCGTCGTCGTCATCGTCATCTTCAACACAAGCAATACTCGTTGTCATCGTCCTCAACCTGATTAAAGCAGGGGCATTTTCACACCGGGCTTGAGTGGGGTAGCCTGTGGGTTGCAGGGGCACACTCGGGGTAGGCGGCTTGTGTGAGGCAGGTGGTTCATGTGAGGCAGAACCTATGTGAAGTGGGGCCCATGAGAGGGGTTCATTCGAGGTCCTAACCCATGCAATGTGGGGCCTGGGCTATGAGATAAATGGATTGATTCGCCATGCTCTATTAATTCGAGCTTTTAGAGCAAGTTTTTAGTTGTCCTGCATCACATAGTTTAACAGAGGATTGGTCCATGATAGAGTGAAATGGCATAATAGGATTCATGTAGCAGATTGCAATTAGTTGGGATAAAGCTTTGATTTTACCCTAATATTTATAATTAGCTTATGCTAATAGGTGGCCATGATATGTGTTAAAATGAGAGAAAAGAGAGAAGTAAAAAGGGGAAAACGTGAGAGATGAGGGAGATGTTGTGAATCTCTCTCTCTCTCTCTCTCTCTCTCTCCAACCGCCCCCCGCCCCCCAGTAATACTATTTATAGAAAAAGGGATTACAAGAGATAAGCACAATTAGCAATCGACCTAATCACAATTGCACATAGAGAGTGTAATTCTAATATAGTGCACTGCAGGTGCACATGAATCTGTGTATTGACATTTCTTGGCATGGTGCATACGAATATGTGAACACTAACACTCTCCCTTCAAGTTGGCGCATGGATATCATTCATGTGGAGCTTAACACTGATGGTCTTGAGGCACACTATTGATGTGCCTTTGGTGAAGACATTTGCTAACTAATCTTGTGACTGAACAAAGGGTGTATCTAAAAGCTTGGCGGCTAATTTTTCCTAAATGAAGTGGTAGTCGAATTCAATGTGCTTTGTGTCTTCATTGAAGTCCAAGTTGGGTGCAATATGTATGGCTACTATGCAATGTAGTGGAATTTGGGAAGATGTTGTGAATCCCATATCCTGAAGGATGGCTTTCACCTAGTGTAATCAACAAGCTGCATGAGCCGTTGCACAATATTTAGCTTTGACAGAGTGAGCAACAACGTATTGCTTCTTGCTTTTGTAAGTAACTAGATTTCCTACTACAAACGTGTAATACCTTGTAGTAGAGTGTTGATCAGAAAAGGATCAACCCAATCAACATCGCAAAACCCACTTATATTCAAATGGCCATGATTTAGAGAAGACCACGACCAGGTGGAGCTTTTAAATAACGAAGAATTCGATAGATTGCTTACAGATTATGATTACATGGTCGTTGCATAAACTAACTTACAATTCCAACAATGTAAGAGATGTCTGGATGAGTAAAACTTAGATAAATTAGACGATTCGCTAATCAGTGATACATGTCTAGATTATTGATTTTGTTTGGTCTCTCATGCAACTTATGATTTACTTCAATAGGTATGTCGATTGGACGAGCACCAAGCCAACCAACCTCAGAAAGAAGATTTAACACATATTTCCATTAAGATAAAAGATTGTTAAGAATTTCTTAATGTTGTCCATCTCAGTTGTACTCGTGTGTGTCATCAAAATACAGGACTAATTTGTCGTGTTGCCATCCATATCTTTTATAAACACGATGACCAAAGACACTTCTTTTAAATCAGATGTTGGAAAGTGTATTGCTAAGCTTTTCAAACCAAGTATGAGGCGACTGTTTGAGGCCATGCTCCACATGACACCCGAATTGATGCTCCTTCTAGCTCCACACCAAACCCACCTCTCTTCCCCAATTCTGCTTGGAGCACCCTAGCTTATCTACCTCATCACCTCAACCTCTATTCTCTCATTTCCTACGTAGACCGTTATTGATGTTGGATTCCCCATGATCATCTTCTCCTCACACATATCCTAGCAGCACTAATCTCCTCCTTGTTCTCTGTTAGGGGATCAATGGCTGTCACCTTCCCCAAACACGGCCCAATCGCCTCGAACTCCTTTGTTACCCATCGTTCTAGTGGGATGCCCCATAGAAGGAACCAGACTTCCGCCTCAGTAAAGAAAGATATTTATGTCCATCTACGGATCACCATTATTGGCCTGTCATTGAAAATGATAGTTGCTGCTATGATATAGTTGATGTTCGCATCCGTCCTCACTAAAGACCCAAAGCTCGAATTCCCCCAGTGCCTTGATTGTGCAATCTTGTTCCTTTATTCGATGGCCTGCTTTGAACCACAATTACACTTCCTCCATCGTAGCCCCTTGTTCAAATGAACAGAGCATGTTGTTGTTGTTGTGGTTGTGTCTTCTTGCGGCATCCTTCCGCATTGGCGGCGAGTGGAATGCCACAATCCCATTCATCATTTTTTATCTACATAAACCATAACACTGGCGACGTCTCCAACATAAATGCGAGGAGGATGTTTAGCTAATATAGGATCTTGTGGAACATGATTTGATTCTGCTAGCAATGCACGTTGGGAATTTGGACCCCTCGATGTGGGACCAACCAAATGGAAGAAAGCAAGAGGGATTGCCCCAAAGCAATAGCAAGAGCTAACCTAAGTGCGCAAGCACACAACTTAACAGAGCTAGGTCTACTTGCTCTTTTACTGGTCTCGGCTCTCACAGCTAGAGAGAAAGAACCCCCCTTCGTTGGCTCAAAAGAACCAACAAAGGGAGCAAGAAAATGGGTGCTATTAAGCGCAACGGCTTTCGCGTTCCCTTTCTGTGAATTGGGCCGTTGCTTCCTTGCTTGCCCTCCCACCCAAAAGGCCCCTACTTATCTCTATCTCTACATGCAATTCGCTCACTTCGGGAAGAGCAGACGGAAAGAGGATTCCTTTGCTCTCTCTGCTTCTTCCTCTTCCCAGGAACAAACAATTGGATAAAAAAATCAAATGAAAGAATTTTCTTTATATCAAATCTCAGGGACATGGTCTAATCAAGAGGGTAGTATCTTATCATGGTGTTGGATCCCAAGTTTTTATGGATTCCTTCTTTGTTATCGGGGTCGACTCCAAAGCCATAATGTCTCAAAACAAGGAGAGGATATCTAGATTTACCCCAATAACATGATCTCCTCCCTTCCTCTCCTGTTGGCCCAAATCTCATCCTTACCTTCAAGATTTAAGCCCTCGTGTTGCTCCTTCCCCTTTCCAATCTCTCCCTTTTAGGACCCTTCCGCTACTTCCGCATGAGACTTGGCAACCCCCCCCCCCCCCCCAATATTTCCTCTCCTCGCTTGGCCCTATTTATACCCCTCACCCTCTCTATCCTCACCTCACCCCTTCCCCAAACACCTCCACCTTGCAAGAGCCTCTCTTAATCCAACACTTCCAGACCATAGCGAGCTTTCTGAACAACGATTGTCCTTCCCTTGAAAGATGGGCCATGCACCTGCTCGATAGCTCGCAAAAACTCTTCCTGTGTTTGCATACACACAAACGCGAAGCCTTGAGGTTTCTTCGTCCTTTTATACCGGGGAATTGTTACATCCATCACTCGATCACATTGGCTAAACACATTTGTGAAATGACTTCCCACCCATTTACCCAGAAAACTTTCCACGAATAGGGTCGGATAATCGTCCATTGATTGACCTTGAATCTCCTTTTTTTCCTTTTCTTTCACGTAGCAACAACCATCCTTCCTCCCTCCTCGTCATTGTGGGAGACCGTATTACCCTCCTAATGGACCTTTGCTTTTCCTTTATCACCTCTACTTTCCTCTCCCTCCCCTACTACACCCGAACGCAACTCCATAGCTAGACATGGGATGTATACCGTTTCTCGAATATGCAGATTGCTTTTGGGCGGTGGTTTCTGGTGTGAGAATCCTACAACATTCGAGGGTTGGCATCGAGAAGATGAAGGGTCGCCCATATTTTTAGGATAAAAACACTTAAAAATTTCCTTTTTTTTTTTAAAAAAATAAAAATAAAAATGAAGGATTGGCATAAGATGAATGGTTTCATCCCAATATGCTTTTGGTATTGACATGCCTATCAGTAAAAAGTGGGTGACCTCTAGTAAGTGAGGATTTTTGTTCAGCCATGTTGTTTTGTTGTAGCGTATAAGAGCAAGAGTATTGAAATTTCATACCATGATCTACTAAATATTTCTGTAAATCCTGGTGTAAATATTCTTGTGCATTGTTAGATCAAAATGTTTTAAGTTTGGTGTTGTATTGCATAGAAACCATTTGATGAAACACCTTTATAATCAATTAGACTTTGTCACGACTTTTTAGAAAATAAACCCATGTATATTGTGAGCAATCATTAATAAATGATAAGAAATATTTGAAGTCAAATACAAAAACTAGTAGAGCAAGTCCCCATACGTCTGAATAGATAACTTGAAATACATGCAATGTCTGTATTACTCAAAGTAAAAGTACTCCTATAATGATTGGACAATTGATAAGTTTCGCATTGTAAATTATGCCTTCTATGAACTTTCTGGGAAACAAATAACATAGTGATTTTAGAGATGAATGATCTAGATGGGTGTGTTAGAGTGTCACCCGATTTTTATTCTCTATGTCAGAAGCAAAAACATGAGCAAAACCAAATCTTTTTTTAGTTTAGAAGATAAAGCCATCGATCTTCATGTCTCCCACTAATTGTCTTCTTCGTTGCCAGATCTGAATAACACAATGTAACATATAAAAATTGACACAACAATTCAATCGTTTGGTTAGGGTGCTTATAAAGACAGGATTATATGGAAGCGGGGATAGTCAGGGAATCAGAAAGACAAAAAGTTCCCTTTTCCAGAGCTTTTGAAACAGAACCATTAGCCAATCTAATAGTACTAGAAATAGGTGAGTGTGAAATATATCCATTGTCATACTTGTCATGTAGTCAAATGCCTTTGAATCAATGATCCATGTCATCTAAGAAACCTCGTTCGTAGATGTAGAAGTACTTGACTGCCCAATATGGTTAGGCGGAAAGGGAGGCTTGGAGAGCGACCACTTGTTGTTGTAGATAACTGATAGTTTTGGGCCTTAGTTATTAGAGGTGGAAGATTCTTTAGTAGTGCTTTGTTCCAAGTTCCTTTGGACAATGACTAGGATGTAGCATCCAATAGTATTCCTTTAAATGCCATCTTTTTTCACGATGTGTACAACCGCCCTTTAGTAACTTTAGAGTCTTCCGCGAAGGTTGATCGCCCTGAAAGGATAGCTTGGGAAGCATTTCATTGTCTAGCTTCTGTGCGTAAGTAGTTATATATGGATTTGAGGGAAGGGAGAGATTCTCTCCTAAGAATCTTTATACATTGAGGTTTAAAGTCCGAACAAAGACCAGCGTGGAACTTAAAATTTTTGGAGCTGTCTCATTTTATTTTTCATTTCTTCCAAGTCTAGCTATCCAATCCTTCCCTATTTTTATTGAAGTTAGCAAAGTACTCTTCTATGGTTCCATCACCCAATTCGAGATTGATGATCTTTGTGTGAAGTTGATAGAGACGAGCTAAGCCTTCCTGGTGAGTGTACATTTTAGCTATTTTATCCCATACATCCTTTGTGATCTTTAAGAGATAGAGATCATGACTAGTTTTGAGTTACATGGAATTGAGTAACCAGGACATCACATGTCAATTTTTTCTTTCCCACTCATCATATGTGGGCTCATCGGGATTTGGATGTCTCTTGATTCCTGTAATGTATCCCTGCATATTTTCTGCTCCAATATACATCCGGGCTGCTTGGGACAACCCAAATAATCATTGCCATCTAGTTTTACCATGTAATTGTAAGACTAGGGGTGTCCATTTGTCCAGAATATGGATGTTTTTATTACTCCCATTTAGAGATCAATGGAAAAAATTCCTAGGGATTATAATGTGTACCAAAAAGGGCCAAAGAATTGCTTGAAATAACCTTTTGGTGGCAGTTGAAGGTTTTAGAGGCAGATCGAGCATTTGTTGGAGGTCTGTACGTCAGATCCAGTATCAACACTTGGTCTAGAGGGCTGATCTGACAACTATTGATGGTCCACATAGTTCAAGAGGCAGGTTCTGCGATGGATGAGGGGCCCACATGTCAGATCCATCAGTAGTAGGCGGTCCTAGAGGTAGATCGAGCGACCGTCGGAGATCTGCATGTCAGATTCAGTAACTACAGCTGGCCCAAAGAGTAGATCTAATGGTTGTTGATGGTTCGGGAGGTAGATTCGACGATTCCGAATGGTATGTACTTTAGAATGAACACCAAGCCCACGAGGCACTTCTGGTGATCGTAGCGGCTGTTGGGGTCGAATCCGGCACCGGGAAAGACATTGGTGTGGAAATCGGCAATGTTATGCGGATTCTAGCTTAGATCTGGTGTTGGAAAAGAAATGAAGTGATGATGGAGGTGTTGTCACAGATCCGATGCTAGAAATGGAGTAGGAAATGAAATCCGGTTACTTTAAGAGGACTTTTGACTTAGATTTGCTGGCGGAAATCTTGTCGCAACTTGATTCCGGTGTTGTTTGAGGTATGTTGAGGCTTTTTTGGTGAGATTTGCAGCCCGATGCTACGGATTCTTCTTCCAGAGGAAACCATCGGTGGAGAATTCTCTTCTGGATGGATCAATGATGCATTACAGTTGCATTTGAAGGATGGTGATGGAGGAAAACTCTCCTCTTTCACCCATCTTAAAAGGTGGAAAAATCCATCAGTAGACCTTCAAAATTGAAGTTGTAGGAGAGACGAGGGAAGAGGAATAAAGAAGAGAAGGAAGGGGGTCTGGATTAGTAAAGCTCTAATACCATGTGAAAATAGGAGAGGAGAAAAGGGGAAATCCTGAGAGATGAGGGAGACTTAGTATTATCTATAGGAAAAGGGCTTACAAGAGATAAGCACAATTAAAAACCAGCCTAATCACAATTACACATAAGGAATTTAATTCTAATATGGTGCACACAAATCCGTGTACCAACATCTCTTGGCATGGTGCACCGCAGGTGCACATGTATCTGTGACCACAAGCAATATGTTTAGAAAATGGCAGTATTTGCCAAAGTCTCTAAAGTCATCTGGGAATGATTAGCTGTTACACCCCAAACCCGGGCACTCGAGTAGCAGGGCCTAAATCCCGAGGTTGGGATGCAAACCTAAAATAAAATGCACATGGGGGCATTACCCCGTGCTTGAGTAGTTGGTTTAGCGGCTAAACTCATAATTAGAAATCAAAGTCGTGTACGTCAATACAATGGTAACAAAAGGTGGGCGTCAATAACTAAACCAGAGAGTGTCAAAGTAAACGTCCAAAAATGTAACAAAGTTCTAAATCCCTCAAATGGGGATATACAACTGCAGTAACAAAATATGCAGAGCACAAGCTAACAAATAAAGGAAAGCTTCTCCACACCCTGCTCCTAGCTAGATGTTATGCCACACTCCCCAAAGTCTTGTCCTACTCTGAAGATTTTTGCATGAGTCAAATAGAAGGCGTCAGAGGCCTATATAATGAAGAAGTACCCCCAAGGTTAGCACACGACATAATGGCCAAGCATAATTGTGATTAAAGCAATAATTTACAACACAACTCATACCAATCATTCACATGTGCAACATAACGCAATAACATGGCATACAAATCACATTGGCGAATCTTATCTATTGTGTAATGTAAACACATAAATGTCACGGTTGAGGGTGTGCATCAAGCTAGCATGCAATGGTTCTTGACGACTAATCTGTCGGTAAAGTACGAAAGGCACGTCTGTATTGACTATCCACATGGTAAAATCTACAACAGAAAAGGGACATCCATAGTAAACTAGCTAGCCGGTAAAATGTTCAAAAGTACATCCACGCAGATTAGGCGCTTAGTAAAAATCCACATGCCTTGGATGCCTGCCATCAACCAACAACTAACAACGTTACAGAAAACTATCCTACCATAATTCCAAGTTGAGGATGCACATCCAGCTGGCATACAGAGCCCATATCATCTATATGCCTCGGATGCGCATCATCAATTGCTATCGACCTGAAGCGCTAACAATCCAAATCTCAAACAATTCATTTATTACAATCTTTAGTCCTATCCACACACAACCTTATCTATTAACGATTCGAGGTTGGGTGACACACACCCTCTGGCATGCGATGCCCATAATGGCTAACTAGCTGATAAAATATAGAGAAAAGTATGCCCACACTGGTTGAACACCCGGTAAAATCTACATGCCTCTGGGTAGTCTCAGCCCTACCACTACTAACCCTAATTACAAATAGCCTAATCTATTACAAGCTGATTCATGATGGATCCTTTCGATTAATGACTCGACCGGTACTAAAAGGTTCACCCAAAAAGCGGCTTAAGCTAAGAAAGTCCGATAAAAGACAAACAAGGGTTATTCCCAAAGAGGTCATGAGGGCACAAACATTAAAGGCGGAGTTCGTCAAAACAGAAGTTAGGGCTGCTAATCCAAAGCATCCTTTCCTCTATTTATAGAAATGGCAATCACATCCTTGCAAGTAGTTTTTGAAAGTGGCAAGCTGAAGTCGCCTATTCAACCCACACAAGTGGCAACTAAAGTCCCACAATAACTCGTGGAAACGACAATGCAAGCCACATACATCATTCCTAGAGAGCAGTTATTTAACTACATAAGCAGTTCATGGTACGGCGATCCAATACCTAACCATGTGCCCAAAAAGATAATTCTGCATCTACCCATGATTCTAAGCATGTTATCAATCTAACACATGTAGCGTGAGACCCAACAAGATAGAAATCTATATACACGAGGACTATACACCCATTGCATGGATAAGCACAATTCACGGAATTGCAAACAATTTCCTTAAACAACAATACAATGCACACACTAAGGATAAAAGATACAATATACACATTAAGTAAATGCCGACATGCTAGAGATTACATTCTAGGCAATTATCCATAATAACACTTGTGAACATGGTTCTAGAGCTACATGAAGTTTCTAAACAACAACGTAATACTTATACAAAAGAAATTACCGAGCTAAGATGCCAGGAAAACTTAGGGGTAGATCTTCACCTTGGCGCGGCTAGGGTTTCTAGATTTGAGCGCTCCCTCCCGATTCACTACTGGTTGGCAGCTCCCACCACTGAAAATTGGGAGTTTTTTTTTTTTGCGGGGGGGGGGGGGGGGGACACCAAACCCCAAGGTCACAATCCTGATATCAGAGCTCTAGTTACTTCCAATCAATCCTAATTTAGAAGCTAATTAGGCAATTCTAATTACCTAATTACCTGAGTCGACGGCTCAGCGACTCGGCCCCCAAATTCAGGCACGCTTGGATGATCTAATGCCGCCACGCCGCCCAAAAACTCCAACACGCAGCTAGGCAGCGGCTACGGACTCTGACAACGCTGGAAACCTCGCATGCATGCACGGATTGAGGCACCGGCAGCATGCGTCCAGCCGGCGAAGGGCATGCATGCGCATGTGTGGGGCCACTCTGCCTCTCTCTCTCTCTCTCTCTCTCTCTCTCTCTCTCTCTCTCTGACAGAGCTACCCTAGGGACTGAAAATGGAAGGAAAATGGGCAAAAGGGGCCTTTTATAGCCCAACTAGAGCTTGGGTGATTCGCAAGAGTATTAAAACTTGGGGACTGTTGGTCGGACCGGCTGGGACTGGCAGTTCTGTCGGTCGGACTGACAAAACACGGTTCCGTCAGCAATTTGGGCCTTTTTGCCACTCCGAGGCACCAGGGCCTAACCTTCCTACTCCACTAATCGACCCAGGGCTTTAGGGCTAGGGTTATTAAGGCCTTGAACGCTACAGGAATCAAGAAGCCGATCGAACGGACTAGATGAGTTAATGAACAGATCGAACATTCAATTCGATGATCTAAAGCGACTTCTACCTATTCGAATGTCCTAGGTTAACTGGACAAGGGATCCGAGGATCCGCGTCCCGCAATTGGTCTCGCTACGGTGATGTTTGGGTGTGGAGTCCATCAAGTTTCAAGTTTCCAGGGCCAGGGTTTGCTAACAAACTTCTGGATTATTCGGGTTCGCCGATGTACCGAGTCGGTTCTTGCTAGGAATTTCAAAGATTAGGGTCTGTTCAAAATTCTGAGTTTCTAGGTTGCAGACACGTATGCGCATTCGTGTGTTCGCATAACAAACCAAAAAACAAAAACCAAAAAAATCCTAGTAATGCCTGAGTATTGGAGGGCTGGTGCGTTACATTAGCAATCAAATGAACCTCCCTATTTCAATTGGTACTAGAACAGAACAAAACTGCAAGTCAGTTGAGTGGGACACTTGTTACTGCCATGCCATACATGATGCATCTTGGTTAGATTCAAATGTACTGATCTTTCATTATGAAATTAGTGAAAATGGATTTTATACATAATAAATGTAATAGTATGATGATATACCCTTTAGAACATCTGTAGAACTACCACAGGCAACTAATAAAATGAGAACCGCCTTCTTATCAGCTGACTCATTTCAAATGGGCATGGATGTCCATTGTAAGAGCCATTTAGGTGATCATTGTAACTGAGGATCTGAGGAAACCTAGTAAATAAAGTATTTAAACCTTGCTTACCACGTTCATATTGCGTATTTACTGGAACTCCTTATGTCATGGTGGAGATGTAAACTGAGCTCATTCCTCATTCTTCATTGGAGTAACTGAGTTGAGTGCTCTAGTTGTTTTTAAAGCATGGGAGCCCAATACATTAGTATAAACATGACTACTATATTCTCACAAGCTGCAGCATTTTTTTTTACACACACATAGAAAAGAGCTCATGTAAGATAAGATTAAGATAGCTATTCTTTCATTTGATTGATATAATCAAAATCTTAGGAATACGATCTTTCCATATCCATCAGATACACCAAACAATTGTCACCGGGGTCGTTGTGTATATTTAAGAGATCACAAATCTTTTTCACCAAAACCAAAATGCTGGTGTCACTAAAATAGAACAATAAAACTGCATATGGGCACGAGAACTATTTGTTTCGATCCGTATCTTTCTACCCATAATAGGTATCGGTATTTATCCTGATTTTGTTCTCTTGCTATCAGTTGACAAGGTAGAAGCTATTCTAGCTAATTACTTTTATACATAGTTTTCATCAATACGACATAAATTCAAATGATGTTGTGATTTAAAAAATTGTTCCACTCACAATAAGAAAGGCTTGCTGAACATAGTTTTCATCAATAAGACATAAATTCAAAGAAAGGCTTACTGAACATGCACTGAATACTCAATCAAGCGAGACGTGCTCGAACCCCTCTATGTTGAAACTCTTGTGAGTCTACCACTGACCCTCGAGTAGAGACCCAAGCATAGAGCTGGGTATCGGTCCGGATCGGATCGGATTGGGTCCAACTCGACCCAATCCGAAGTCTTAGTGGCCTGATCCGAGCTCGATCCGATCCGGGACCGAGTCCAGGTCACCTGACTTGGACCGATCCGATACATGGTTGGCCTGACCCGAACTGAGTCCGACTCGATCAGGGAAACCGAGTCGGATCGGGTTCGGTAGGATTAGGATCGTATGAATTTAATCCAACTGTTTCATGTGGTGTGGTCCATTTCAGCCTTTAATATACCCTCTTTTTGTGCTCAAGGCCTAAAATGATATGTCAAAATGGATGAACAGCTTAGATAAAACATATACATCAAGGTGGGCCCCACATGGCTCTGAAAGAACTCTCTATACCGTATCCATGCTTTTACTGGACGCGTGTTTACGTGCACTGCACGAAATTATAGTGATTGCTTTTCACGCAAGTAACTTGTTGTAACGAGTTAGCAAGTTCTGTGGGTCTAATAATGGGGTATGTGTTATATCCAAACCGTCCATCCATTTGGCGAGCTCGTCATAAGGCTTGGTACGAAAAATAAGACAGATCTAACTATCAAGTGGACCACACGAAATGTTTAACGGTGAAAATCATTCTCTGTTGCTATTTGTGGTGTGGTCCAGATGATCTTTGGATATTATTCATTTTTTGGATAATGCTCTACAATGATCTCTAAAAATATATGAACGGTGTAGATATAATAAAAACATCACTGTGGGGCCCATATAACTTTGATCTCCTTTGAACTGTTCGTACAACTCAGAGCTCGAGGAGCGTCAGTTTCATCTTTGCACGCCACTACCTAGCTAGCTAGCATAGCTAGTTAGCTACGGAAGCAGATTGCGTACTATGTAACTCAGAACGCTAAGTGTACTAAGTAAACTCTGTGGGGTCCATCGTGATTTGCATATTTTATCTACTCCGTCCATCCATTTTAACAGATAATTTTATGGTTTCCTCCCAAAAATGAGATATATCCAAATCTCAAGTGGACCTCACCACGGGAAATAGTGTGAATTGAAATTCCACCGTTGAAAATTTCTTAGGGCCCACAGAAGTTTTGGATCAAGCTGATATTTGTTTTTTTTACCTTCATCCATGTCTGCGTAATCTTATGAACAGGTTGGATGACAAATAAAAATCACTGTGGGCCCTAGCAAGGTTTCAACGGTGGAAGTCATTTTTCACATTGTTTCTTATAGTGTGGTCCACTTGAGCTTTGGGAATACTTCTATTTTAGACTTGACCACTAAAATAATCTCGAAAAACGGATGGACGGCGTGGATAACCCAATACATTCATGGTAGGCCCAACCGAGTTTACTCTGTACGATAGAAGCGTAATGAGTAACTCAGTACGCAATCCTATTTCCCTATTTCCTAGGCTACAGCAGTAGTTGGTGTGTGGTACCGACGCTGACGATTGGCTACTCCTTTGTTCGGTGATATGTGGGCCCCACCATGATGTATGTATTTCATCGATGCTGTTCATTCATTTTTATAGATCATTTTAAGGCTTGATACAAAATATTAGAGGGATAAAAATCTCAGGTGGACCACACCACAGGAAAACAATAATGATTGGATATCCTCCATTAAAATCCTCCTAAGGCTCTGGATCGGGTTGAATCTAATCGGATCGGGTCCATTCGGATCGGGTTTCGGATCGGATCGGTACGGATTGATCACGATCCGATCCCGATCCGAAAATCATCCGGATCTGAAATACCTAACTCGATCCGCCCCGATCCAGGCCGTCAGTTCGGTTAGGATCGGGTCTGATCGGGTCGGATCTATTTTGCCCAACTCTACCCAAGCAACATACCATCAATTAATTACCTCTCTCATGGATCTCTTTTCTTGCAAACCCAACTTACCATGTTCTTTGTTTGAGTATTTTCCAGACGAGTTTGGTGCTGGAGCCAACCTCAGAATATCATGTCCATGCATGTCTAGGGCACAATAAAAACCCAATTTGACATTGTAATCTAGACAATATTGTACCTCTTTGTTTTAAATTGGTTGCAAGATTTTCATTTACGTTTTGGCTCCTTTTTTCTTAACTCGAAATATCCAGTACATTTATTTTATTTACTGCCTCAAAATTCCTCTTGAACTAAGAGTTTCTTTAACATATGGATAAATGATTCCTTGAGATATTGAAGTGATACTCTCAAATTTTAACTTTAACTCCTATTGATAATTGGCGATGTTAACTTCCTATACTTATCTTATAGAAATCTAACATCTATCCCTTAAGTCAAAGGGTTAATACCATGAAGTTCGTTATTCAATGTTGTTTCTTTTACCAAGTCCGATGAAATTCTTATTACTAATGTATATCTGATCTTGGACAACACAGGAAAAGCCACTGCCACTTGATAGGACTAGGCTTACAAAGGCCGGGCATGCATAATATGTGGAATGAATTTCCTACTTCTCAACCTTTCAGCGGACTTGAAGCAAATTTGCCGCAGGATTTTGCTTCTGAGCAACCTGTCGTTGGACTCGCAGCTAATTTGCAGAAAGAATTGCCTACAGCTCAACCAATCATTGGACTAGCAGCTGTCAGTGGAATTGAACAGAGTACATCCTACCAAAGCATGTTCTACAAACAGGTGCCAAATCGGCATGATCAAAAGCCAGAAAATATGGTGAATATGCAGGTGCCAATCCAAGCAAATGGACATCAAGGTACCATTACTAGCACTGCTATCATTGATCATCCTGTAAAAGCATAGGCATGGTGACCTTTACAGTAGGAGTGAAGGTGTGGAACTTTTGGACCATGTGCCACATCTTGCAAGTTCAACTGTCCATTCTGTTTTAAATTATTAATATTTAATAGTACACGAAAGCGATAAAATGAACAAAATAATTTGAAAAAAAAAATCAGAAAACTGATGAATATAGCAAGACTAGAAAACTAAAAGAAATAGAAGGAAATTCTTGTGTGCAAAAGAGAAGAAGAAGAAGAAGAAGAAGAAAAGAACATAGCAGAAATTAGAAAACTAAAAGAAATAGAAGGAAACTCTTGTGTGAAATAACAAAAAAAAACAAAAATGATTATATAAATTGCTCCGCTTTCATTACTTATTGTAAGCATTCCTGCCACGAGAAAGACGCACGGAAGAGGTATGCTCAGTGTGTTGAGGATCCATTGAGATTGCTCTGCTTTCATTACTTATTGTAAGCATGTTTCTAATTGTATTTCATTATTGCAAATGATGTAAATAGGTACATGAACAGCGAACAGTTTATTTCAAAGGTAATATGTGTGGGCGCAGAAATTTTAGATAGAACATAGATAATCTATCTTTTTTGTCTTCATTCATGTACTCGTCATTCTTATTAACTGGCCCAAACATTGACAGAAAAACCTAAGGGCCAGTTTGCATACAAAGGATTCAAGTAATTGCAAATCCATTTTTGTTTCCAGCAGGCCAGAGTGACGGAAGGCGGGGGCTTGGGGCACCACGTCATCACTCATCTTTTTGTGGGAAGAAGCTATGCTATCATGATGTTTTGTTAAAAAAAAAAAACTGCATTGCATCATGGAGGCTTCTTTCTGTAAAATGACAAGTGTACTTGAATCCCATTCTCCAAAAGTCCTAATTGTATTTAATGATTTATGGGTAATCTGAGTCCTGAATTGGGAAGTCTTGTGAGAAATTATATAGGAGAATTTCACTGGTGTTTCCTGTCCTTATGGCGAGGTGACATCTAACCCGGTGGAAAGTATTGATGCTTTGAGAGGGATTCCACATCATTTCATCATCATCTTTTTGCTCTTGCAAAAAGGGGATATGAGAAGGTTATGCGGTTGGCTTGTAGGCATCACTTTCTTAGTACTCTTGTTTGCTTTTCTTCAACAAACATCTGAGTCCATTTGCCTCTTACCAACCTGAGAAATTTTCTTCTTCTTCTATGCTATATCTTAAAAAACACATCTCTTTAAAGCACTTCTCTCTCTTCTATGATAGGGCATACATGTTAAGGATTAGAGCCATTATGAGGCTGTGTCATTCATTATGTGTCCTTGGCCCAAAAATCAAGACACTCCACTCATAAAATGGACCACATCAAAACTTTGAATATGGGCTGTTGGCCATTTTATCTTCTGTCCATTTGTATCATACACATTGCCCAACTGATGAGTTGCCTGGCCTGATTCTTTGTCAAGGCATGTTCACCATGGCCTCACCTAATGAATGGTCCTGATCTCCCACATGTACCATGTTGGCATGTGTGCTTCTAGGCTCCTTCCATTTCACTCCCAAGCATGGTCACAATATCCCTGTCCCATCCACGTGCATTGCTCATGCCAGTTACTAGTTATAGCATTATAATTTTCCATATTTTTTAACGTCATTATAGCCATGACAGCCTTTATTTGCAACTGACTGAAAAAGTTATATATATATACACACACACACACACTTTGTTTTTAAAGGAGACAATTTTATTAAGATGGGAAAATTGTTGTATTGTTGTCTTTTATGAAAACCAGTAACTTTCAAGGGATTTGTATCACTCATTAAGCCAGTTTTCAAGTGCCTTATGCCTTTGCTTTATTCTAAGTTATTAAATTGATCGATCCTTCCTTCCCCATATATACTTAGACAACATATCTTACTATCTATTTTTTGACACACGGGGACCTTCAAGAAGAGATCTATAGGAACCGCACCTTGAAAGGAAGCTGCTGTCACACAGCTGTAATGCTATTGAGAAAACTTTTTCGCCAGTTAATATGAGGGGTTTTATGTCTTCACCTTATGGTTCTATTCTAATATTACAAGTTTTTAAATGATCTATCCTCATCTTCCTCATATACTTAGACAATGTGCTTTTGTTTCTATTTCTCTACCCTCATTTAGGAAAGACCTGAACACCTTTTTGTTAATTTGTGACCATTCACAAGTAACTGTGTTCCGGGCCTTCAGGTTGATTTGAATCTTCTAATTCTTGTATTTTGAATTGTTTCCTTTAAGATTCCACCGAATTACCGTATAATCAAGATCCTGTTCAACAGTCAGCTGTGAGAACGGCCACGTCTGGAGAGGTGGGTGAATTACTTTGCTGTTACTCTTTCTTAGATCTCAAGTTCCTGGACTTTTTGGCTTGAGCGAATCTTCTAATGTGTAATGTGTTAGAATATTTATTGCTATATAGAAACCTTGTTTTTATGATTTTGATTCTTGATATTCAGTTACAAGTGTTACTTCATTTCGTATCAGATTTCTACTTGTTTCCATTGTATTAGTGATATATAGTTAACTAAAAGGCTTCGATGATAATTGGTTACCATTCCTTTGTTACTTTTTTCGTGATGCCCCTATGGTTTCGCAGGTTGATGGTCCGCCTTTTTCTTGTATCATTAATGTCAAGCTGGATATTTTGATACATGAATATTTATTTTTGTTTACATATGCATATATGCATGTGTTTCATATAATGCAATATTTTATATTGGATACTTGTAACTCATGTACTCATTTTGTACCTTCAATGAGCTCAATTTAACCATAGAGACTGGATCACACGTAGCTGCAAATCACACTCATCATGGTCTTTGCAATTACTGTCTGTTAACGCTTATGGATGTGGTCTTTGCAATTATTGTCTGTCTCTCCTTCTGGTTCTCTTTCTCCGACTCTCTTGTTTCCTTATTTTCTTCTTCATTTCTTTTCTATACTATGCATGGTATTAGAGCCTATTTTCTTCTGATTCACTCCATCTTCCTCTCTTCTATCTCACAAATACTTACTCTTTCTTTTCTTCTTTGCTGGCCATATGTCTCACGCTGAGCCTAGGGTTTCTTCCTTTTTATGGTGTGTCGGGTCCTTGTAATGGTCCGCATGTGAGAGGGTGAATGCTATCTTTGTGATCATCACTTCTCTTGTGTTTGATTGGAACGATTGGATGTGTAGGCCGATTGTTCTCATCAAGTGCGGTGAATGCATCATGTGTGGCATGCAAGTGGAGCGTTCTTATACCGTGGAAAGTCAGCTCATATTCTCTTTAATTTGTTCTGATGGGGATGAAGAGTGATAAAAAAAAATCTGGATTCACAAAGCCATATGATTTTCTAGGGATCCATATAACCTTTATAAAACTAGGTTGATCAATTTATCCCCACTGGTCGAAATCAATTCATGTGTTTTTAATGGCCAAAGGCAAATTAAAATATCTGACCATGGAGAACCAGGTGGAAATGATAACACGTGCAATGGATCCAAAAAAGTGCTCAAATTCTGATGTGATTGTGGAATAGTATGGAAACATCTGTTAGTTGGAATGTAATGTTTTAGATACTGCAAAGGAGATGTGGGATGCATTACTAAAGATGTCTCTATTTGACAAAAACATCTCTCGTATCTGTTAGTTGTTTGGAGAGATTTTTGCATTCCAATAAGGAGATAAGTTTCTTGGTGAATATTATTCGAAACTTTATGGAATGTGGGAGTAGATGAACGTGTATCCAATGTTGTCATAATCACTATCATATCGTAAATCGTAATTGAGGCTGAATTGTATTGTATCGTGAATTATATCGTAAATCGTAAGGAGATAAGTCTCTTGGTGAATATTATTCGAAACTTAACGTAATGTGGGAGTAGACGAATAGGTATCCAATGTTGTCATAATCATTATTGTATCGTAAATCATAATCGAGGCTGAATTGTATCGTATCGTGAATTATAACGGAAATCGTAAGATTTTTTATGATTTTCTTTAAAATATTATAAAACATAAAAAAAATATAAATAAATCAGAAAAAATTAAAATACATCAATTATTCATTTTCTCATGAATATGAAGTAAAAACAATCTAATCATGACATGAATCATGTGATCAACTATATATCTGTAACTTTTTAAGTGTATTGTGTATAAATGTGTCATTGACTCAGTTGTGTCATGTCATAATTAAGTTCAAAACATCAACCCAAAGAAAATAAAACTTGAATAAATCTATTGCCGGTGGCCCTCGCTCTGTGAATCTTAGTCACCACCATCATCCTCATAATCATTATTCATCAATGATATCAACTTCATCAACATCATCTTCATCTTCAAAATTTGATGTCGAAATAAATTCATTTTCCTCCTATTCAGAAGTGCTTCAATTATGCTCACAATTAATAGCACCACATGTTAGACTCAAAATACGAATGACCAGCTTTTGTAATTTTGGACACTTAGGTCCATAACTCTCCCACCATAAACCTATAAATCATTCATTTTATATAAAGATTAAAGAATTAAATAATAAACTAAATAACCTGAAAATTTAAAATATATATTTTTTATTTAACTACTTAAAGAAGTTAAACAAGTAAAATAATTGAAAAGGTACTTGTTACTTTGTCATTCTTGTTAAATTTGAATTTTTTTTCTTCCAAACAAGCCACAAGCCCTTTTGAACTTATCTATTTGTTTATTAATAATGATCCTTTGCCTTGAATCTAGGATCATTCTTTCAATATAGCCATACAGGCCAGTTTTGTTTTCTCAATCCTCATAGAACTTCTTGTCATAATGAAATCTTGGATTTAAATAGGTCACGGCATGTAAGGGCCTATGTAGCTAAAGATTTCATCGCTCGCTTATGATTTCCCAAATCATTGAATATTGTTTCTTTACTTCTCAAATCTTTGATAATGCTTCTTTTGCCCAATCCATCACTTCGTAAATGTATCTCATCGTTGGCCTCTCATCTGAATCAACTAATCATAGTACCTTAACCAATGGCAGAGTAGTCTTCAAACAAAACTCGATAGATGGCAAAAAATCTACATTGGCTAAAGTCTATATCCTGTACTTGCCTTCCCATTGTAGTCTTAGAAAATTTATTTTTTTTCCCATTCTTTTGAGGTAAACATCAACCTCAAACCAATCCTATTATCATGTATGCTCTTCAATGTCAAGGAACAAGAAGCAAAATGTGTTGTGGCTGGTCTTGTCAACTCACATTTTGTATGCTTTTTCATTAAGTTTAAGACCCAACAATGCTTGTAAATGTAGACTGTTATAGCTCTTGCATTCAGCATGGTATCTGCATGAACTGCATTTTTCCAATGTCTGCATGCATAAGGTCTGTACAATTGGTTGGCACATGGAGACCAAAGTAACTTCCTTTTCTTCCTCATTAACACTTCTCGCTTTTACTTAAGCAGATGCACTATCTGTAACACTTGCAAGACATTCTTCTCACTTACCTCATCAATAATGGACCAAAAAAGCCAACAAATTGTCTTCTTTCTTCAAAATATCAGATGTATTAACAGTTAAAAAAATGTACCATTCCAACTGTTAACCAAAAAGTTGGTAAGAGATTGATCATTCCATCTGTCCACCCATCCGTCATGATCATACATCCTGTTTTGACCAATTCTTTGTAAACTTCAATTGACTTCTTAATGTTGTTAACCTCCAACTTCAAAAATAAAAAATAAAAAAATCTTACTTTATGATATATTGGAAGCTTTCAACCCTGGCCCAAAAGCGGCAATTACTTCCAACATAGGTGTGAAGAATGAGTTCTTCACAAGATTAAATGGTAGCACATTTGCGTAAAAGAAGCGAGCATTAGCAAGTCATGCATTATCTCTATCTCCTTTCTTCCAAGTTCTATTTAGAAGGGCTTGTTGCTTTTCATTTCCCCCACTCTCTCTTGTGACAAAGTCATCTATAGACTTCCTCTTTCTTTTTTCTCTATCACTCTCACCCAATTCATCTACATCATGTATTATTGGAACTCTTCTAACATCATACATTGCTTCTTCTTGTTTTTTTTTTCCACTCGAATTATTGTCCAACAACTTCCTAAATTTCTCCATTACATCATCACCCACTTGGAAATATGCTGTTACATTTTTTTTGTTCGGGCGAGGTGATGTTTAATTCGAAACACATTTCCCCAATAACACTTCCTGCAAAAATTGCATTTGAGATGAGTATTATTGTTTTCATCCACCGTCAAGCAATACTCCCATGCAGGGTTGTTATCATTAGACTTTTGACTTCTTTCCATTTTCAACAACAATCAATACAACCCCACCTATTAAGAGAAAATTATTTAGCCTAAAGTAAACATATAAATCATTAAGATTGAAAGGAATCTTGAAGTTAAAAAAAATTAAAAAAAAAATTAAGGAAAAAAACATAGACATTGAATATTTTGCCCTAAAAAGGGAATAAAAAGGAAAAAAGAAAAGACTATACTAGTATTTTATGTTTATTTATACTTATTTTCATGTAGAATCCCAATGGAAAAAGTGGTGTTCAATTTTGTTAACTGATGAAAAAGATATGTGCAATTCTTTCTCTGGATTTTTTAGCCCAAATTCTCCAATACTCCTCTCAAAAGAGCCAAAAGTGTGTGTGCGCGCGTGCGCGCGCTCACATGCGCACTTTTTTTAGGTGAGAACTCGTGTGCACCTTTGTACACATATCATGGGCACAAAATCCGAACAGTCCACATGATGCAGCACCCCATGAAACCCCTAGGGCCCAAATTTTAGCTTGATCCAAAACTCTAGGGGGCCATTGCAGAGGGAGGGGAAAATCAAGTGAGGAAACTAGTTCCCTTTGCTATGGGCCACCAGAGTTTTCGATCAGGCTAAAGTTGAGCCTTGGGGGTTTCGTGGGGTGCCGCATCACGTGGACCGTTTAGATTTTGTGCCCATGGCAAGTGTGCATAGGTGCGCGCAAGTTCTCACCTAAAAAAGTACAAAATTAATTTGATTATGAAGTGTTTGTGTTTCATTCAGATATTCCTAAGGAGTATATATCCAATTCCTTTAGCTTGTATTTATCTAAAAACAATATTTACATGCACATACGCCACAACAAGACGGTGTTGCAGAATGGAAAAATCGTCATTTGCTTATGACACGTGCCTTGTTGATTGACATAACTGTTCTAAAAAGCTTTTGAAGTGATGCAGTCTTAATAACATGCTTTCTAATAAATTGAATGCCCTCTACTGCCCATAATGGGTCAATTACCAGATGCAATTTTGTTTGCGGATGTTCCATTGTTTTCTTTGCCTCCCAAAATTTTGTGTATATGCCTTGTTCATTAATTGGAGTGGGGCCATGATATATTAGATCATAGAGCAATTAAATGTATTTTTCTTGGGTATTCTAGAACACGAAAGTGGTTATAGTTGTTATAGTTCATTTCGAAGACAATTTGTGTGTGTAGTTGTTACCTTCTTTGAGTCCATTCCATTCTTCTCAAACGATTGTAGATCTCTTGACTTGGAAGCTTCGCCATCAATGCATGTTCTTGATCCTGTTGAAGAAACTATATAATTGCTTCCTTCCATTAGTTCGTCCATTCTTGTTGTGCCTACACTCAAAAGTCTACTCCTGACAAAAATTGAGAAATAGTGTGGCCAACCATGATGTGCCATTCACCATTACTTCCGAACCTATAGATCCAGTGACTACTCTCATATCTCCTTATTCGTCTTATATTCCTATTACTCTTAAAGAAAGGTAGCGTGCGTGTACCAATCACCCTATTTCCAAATATGTTTCTTTTCAGTGTTTGTCTTCCACTTCTATAGATTTGCCCTATCTTTGTCATCTCATTTTATTCCCAAGTCATACCAAAAAGCCTTGTTATGTAAGGGGTGGAAGTAAGCGATGGAAGAAGCAATGGTTGCCCCTTATCATAATAATACCTGGAATCTAATTAGTATCCACACCGATAAATGTATTATTGGTTACCGGCAATGTTGTCAAATGGCATATGCGATCCTGAGCGATTGCTTATGTGATCGCACATTCGCTATAAGCGATTGCATACAAAATTTTATTTTTATTTTTTTATTTTTTATTTTTATTATTATTATTATTTATATATATATATATATATATATATATATATATATATATATATATATATATTGGGGGTGGGCACCACTGTTAGAAATTAAGAAAGCTTTGAAAAAAAAAAATCAACAAAATTAAGATAAACTTTATTTAATTACTAGTAGTAATCCAATTTGTTTTTTAAAAAAAAAATCTATTTCATTGTAATTTGTGTAATTAATAGTTAGTACCTATGCTACATTAGTAAAGTATAATAATCAATAAGTCACACTTAACACTAAGTCATCTTCCAAGCTCTAAATTCTAATTCATTATTAAGTAACAGATAACAACGAGTCAACAACTTATTAAAAATTAAATTTTTTTATTTAGAAATGAAATCTTGAAGACTAATGAGTTACAATTTACAAAATATAAACTACAAGTCATAACTAACAAGTTACAAAATACAAACTTACAACTTACAAGCTTACAAATTACAATTTACATATGTAACAACTTATACCACTATATACATTGATCCCTCTCCCATTGTGGCAATCACCACCACCATCATCATCATCTTCAAAGTTATCTCCTTTTGTTTCTTCATCACCACCATCATCATCATCTTCAAAGTCATCTCCTTCTGTTTCTTCATCATCAGTTTGCACGAGTTACTCATCCACGTCCGATGGTCAATCATCTTGTTCTTGTACATCTTCACTCGCATTCTCATCTTCTTAGCCTTGACTACTAGTAGGCTTTGTGCTATTGCTCACCCCTCTTCTCCACCTTTTTTGAAATGAAGAACCTTCGCTAGGTGTCAATCCAAAAGCAACGTCTTTGACTTGGTCCATTGTCAGGTCCTCGCTTGCAAAGACCAGATCCTTTGTCTCCACAAGCCACTCTCTATTTGTCTCCAAATCAACTAGGCAGATAGGATCATAGAAATTGGGCTTTTCTCGCCTAGCTGGGAATTGTTCCCACAGCTTTTGGTTATACTAGACAGATCAAGTCATTGAGCATATTTAGTGAAAGGGATTCAAGACGTCTGATATCATGGGCCTCCAGCAATCGCTCCGATTCCTGGAGGTTATACTTCATTTTTCATGAGTCTCATTATTTAGTCAAAGGGGCCAAACATTTTGTTTACCCATAAAGAGAAGTGCAACTTAATTTTCTGATGTGTATAGCTAAAGAGTGTGTAGATCTTCTCTATGTATTGGAAATGCCTTCTTTTCTTTTATGTACCCTTTTGAGTTCTTGAATAAAGCTGCTGTCCTCAATCAAAAGTATTAAGTTGTCCTACCTAAAATGATTCAGTACCTGAACTTTCATTGTTTTGAATAACAGGCGCGCGCACGCACACACAAACACACACACACTCGAGTGTTACTAAAGAAGCAGCATTAGAGCTGTACACGAGCAGAGTTGGCTTGGTTACTCGCTTGACTCGACTTGAAATTACTCGACTCGACTTGGCTCGAAATGAGTTCGAGTTGAGCACGAGCTGATTTTTGGTGCTCGAATTGAGTTTGAGCCGAGCACGAGCTTGACCCTGCTCGACTGATTACTACTCGGAATCGACTCGACTCGTACTTGACTCGTAGACAAGGACTGCAGGCCATAACATTTGCTGCTAGTAAGAAAATGGCATTTTCGTTATATTCTTAACATCCAGGGTTAAATCCGCTACTAGCGCACCTTATTAGGTGAGAGAGAGAAGCTCATTTCATGAAGAAACGTTGATAGTGAAAAAACATGTTGTAGCTGATCGGCCGCGTTACCTGCGTACGTTAGAATAGAACCTCACTGTAAACGGAAGAAAAACCAATTCTCGGATTTGCTTTTCTATCTTTTAACTGATTCCTGCCAGAATAGAATCAAGGTGAGCAAGCTAGCAAAACGATGGCGAGAATGCTACCCGGAGTGGAGGTGGCCCGAAAGAGAAGGATCCACCATCACCATCTCGACAACACACGCGAGCCTTCTTTCCTGTGTTCATGTATCGCACCGTCGACAGCGACAGCCATGGACGATACTGCCCTGAAAACTTGGACTCGACTCGGCTCGATATCGGCTCGAACTCGGACGAGCCAAGCACGAGCTGGGCATCCGAGCTCGAAGCCTGAGCCGAGCCGAGTACGAGCTGGGCAATACTCGGCTCGGCTCGATTCGTGTATAGCTGTAAGCAGCATCTACGGAAATTTCAGGTTCCACCTTAGTTGATAAGATATGTGATGAGAACATACAGTTGTTCTTGACGTAACTACAACACATTTTTGCTATCATAAAATTATATTTTGTGATGGTGAGTTTTGGATATGAGTTTTGAGTTTGCTTGAAGGAGGTCTGTGATGATGTATAGTGCATTTAGTGCCTGTTTGGTAGACACCTAAAAATGAATTCATCACATTTTAGTTAATTGTAATTATGTATCAGAGATCACACACACACACACACACACACACACACTTGATAACTTCTGTTGTATCATCTTGCAGGGTGTTACTAAAGAAGCAGCATCTACGGAAATTTCAGGTTCCGCCTTAGTTGATAAGATATGTGATGAGAACATACAGTTGTTCTTGAGGTAACTACAACACATTTTTGCCATCCTAAAATTATATTTTGTGATGGTGAGTTTTGAATATTAGTTTTGAGTTTTGCTTGAAGGAGGTCTGTGATGATGAATAGTGCATTTAGTACCTGTTTGGTAGACATCTAAAAATGAGTTCATCACATTTTAGTTAATTGTAATTATGTATTAGAGATCATGTTTCTTTGTAGGATTAAAAATATCTTGATAGCCAACAATCATGGTCACTCGATGAGATGAACTCATTTTTAGGCATCTACGAAATAGACCCTAAAATTTTCCCAAGAAAGCTTTTTCAGTAATATAAGTTCCTTCAACACAAACATCCTGGCTAACTGAGACAATGCAACACCATATTTTAGACTTCTAAAATGTGGACAAACTAAGCTATCTGTGCCAAATGTTCTTGATTTTTATGAAATGGAACAAGTTATTTTTTACCTTTGGTTGGGAACACTCCAACTTTGGTCCCATGAAACTCGGACATAGACATGTTGGTATCGGATGTGGATATGTGTTGTCAGACATGATGGCTTTTAGAAGGCAGATTCGCCAACAAACCTGCTCTCGACGTGGAAAATGTTGCGTGGTTATAGTTAACATGCGCCAATTAATGATCAGAGATTATCCTTCAAAAAATAATAATAATGATAGGAGATTTGGTTCTGCCATGAACAGGTGTGAAGAGCACAGGCAAAAGGAATCAGAGTTAAAGCAGACGGTGAGTAAAATAATGTATTGTGAAGCTATTCATTGTAGATTTTGACACTAGTCATATGGCCTGAATGACAGAATTGTCTAGTAAAAAAGTGGTGTTTGCATGCCCTAATATGATTAGATTGCAAAACTGGAGAGTGAGCTGGCGGAAGCCAGACGGAAATGTTCTCAACTTGCTTTGAATCTTGAAACCCAAAGAAAACAGAAGATCGTCTAGCAGTGTAACAAGAAAGCCGTGACAGACTGATTAATCCCCTGATTCACACCTGGATTTGGTGACGTTGATTGCCTCCAGATATTCACCCTTGTGTCCAAGGAATGAAGATAAAGTACGTTATCACATCAAGGGATCAGAAATATCAGGTTCCGAGCTTATTGCGGAAATCATTTTGGCCTTTTAGATGCTGACAAATTAGCAATGTACAGTTCTCATCTGACTTTTTAGAGTGGTACCTCTTGGTTTCATCTATTTTTGTATGTGTTTGTAAACCAGAGATGATTCTGCTTGGTCTTACATGGGGGCTTCTTTTATACCTTGTGGTTACTCAACCGGTTAAGAACGCCAGTTCAAAGTTATTTGTTGTATACAAAGTGTGCATGATTGATGGCCAGGAAGATGTTGGATTTATGATGTTCAATTTCGCACCGTGATCAATGTAGGCCATGAGCCATGGTGTAAGGTCACGTGCTTTATCCTGAAATAGAAACAAGTAGGATGTGTTGTTTGAGGCAATATCCCCGTTTATAGTCCTTGGTAATGAGAATCATGCAGAGTGAGACTGATGGACCCATGGGACAATGCAAGATGTGGGTCACTATCAGGTGGGATCCAGCATGAACATGCCTTGACCCAAAGATAACTCCAGTCCATTCATCATCCAAGCTGCACGCATATGAGAAAAATAGATGGTGAGGAAAGAGACAACGATTGGTGGTTGATCGCTCAATCTACATGTGTGGCCCACCCGATGAGTTGATGGAATCGAATTATTGCCAAGGCATGTCCACGGACTGTTGGCAATGTATTGTCTGGAGCTGACAATGCTGGTTGCACCCTCCTTTTATCATGACACGGATCGTGCATGTATTTTGGTAATTGCTTAAGTGGCCAACCAATAAGAGGGCAAGATAATCTTTTGAACTCAGCCACTCATCCTAGTCTTACAAAATTTTTTGGGAGTTGAAATAAAATAAAACTGATCATTTACAACTGGTCGTAGGTAAGTCGACCTACTACTTTTTTACATGCATTTTGCCCTTGAAATTCATGGAAGTTTCAATGACGACCCAAAACCAAAAATTCTGAGAGCAGGAAAATAGTAGATTGTATCGTACAAACGATTTTAGGTGTCTCGGGAAGAAAAATATATACTCCGGTGGAACAGGACATGATCCTAATGCACACAAGCTGCCATTGGATGCATCGCATAGGTGTACCTCAATCCAAACCATCCAAAATGGTGGCCATCATTGTAAATGGATCATAGCCCCAAAGACTGATGGGGTAATCTTTACCTTTGATTAAGGTTTTATCTGCAAAATTTGAACCAGCCGACCATCTCACTTTAACTACCATACATTGGCACCAATCAGACAGGATTTGGATTGATATCAATGCGTGAGATGTTTAGCCTTAAGTGGTTATATGCATGCATGTGGATTTATGAACTCTGCTGGCAGCTAGTAATTCCTTGTGAGTTGATCCGGTTCTGGCCACCTGCATCAATCTACTTCCAAATCAGTTTTTTTAAGGCTCCCTGTAGAATGTGGTGGATGAGCGTGTCTACTGCCCCAAAGAGAATGGATGGTTCGGGTGGAAACGGATTGGTCACAACACAACAATAACCATTCTATTAGATACTTGGCTTTCCTTCTTCTTCCTTTTTTGTTTTTTTTTTTCGAAAGATACGGCATGAGACTTCTCATGCACATGGGCACTGAAGTGTGGTCGATCTAGACCTCCTCAATAGTTTTTTGAGCCGTAGTTCAGTGGTAGACAGCACTCGTTCACATATGTAATTGATTTTTCATGAGATTAGCTATCTTGTTTTAAAACAAAGAAAGAATAGAGCACTGATGAACAGTGCTTTAAAAGCTGGACTAGTGGGTGACCACCATCCTGACCGGTCCAACTAGTTCTGACCCAGGGCATCTACTTGAAATTCTTCTATTAATAAAAAATAAAATAAAATGAACAAAAATAGAACTACTCTCCCACAATGGTAGAGCATGTCTCGGTATTTGAAGTCCTCAGTTACGTTTCCAAGGCATGAAACATTTTATCATGATAACAACTGACCCATCATGGTGTGGATCGGGTTCATGCCCATATCGTTCTGCCCAAGAATGGAAGACAATCAATCAGGTTCATAGCGAAAAGGGCAGGCCGGATTCACTTCATTTTCAGGCAACGGCCTGTGCAAGGTCAACTAACCTAGCCACATTGGCCTGCATAGTTGTATCGAGAATCCTACTTTTATTACTGACATTAAAGTTTTTTTTTTTTTCATTATTATTATTATTTTGTTTGTTGTTGTTGTTGCAAGTGGCATACAATATTCAGCCTATATAGTTTCATATAGAATCCTACTTTCACCACTAACCTTTAGCAAAGCCCTTTTTTTGAAAGGGGTAAGATTCCATTACGGTAGGGTGACAGAGCAAGAACAGACCGACCCATCTTTTACTGTGAAATCCAACTACTGGTTCTAAACTGCCCATTGCTTGCCTGCAAATGACAAACAAAAATTGCTAAATCCAGCAAAAGTCACACATCAGATGGTTAGGATCTTCCTTTGAAGCTGTTTAAGGCTATAGAGGTGGGACTATGACATGAATAGCCTTGATAAATACTGTCTTAATGTGAATGGGTCCAATAACTTTCATCTCATGTATGCTCTCACTCCTAGATTTGGAATGGTTGGTACCTTGCCTTTCTTAGCAGAACCATCCTTTCATGACATAGGACAATTAACATTCTTGTGATATGTAACCCACCCCAAAGAACAAGAAAAGGAGAGAAGGAAAAAAAAAAAACCCTTAGTAGAACGTGTACCACGAAAAGGAGTACAAATATCAGCATCATCATCTTAGCCTTATCACAACTAAATGTGGTCGGGTACATGAATCCTTTTCCAACATTCCGCTATATCATTGACAACTTCAATTAGATCATAGGTCCACCCATGTCCTTTAGGGCCTTTTCCCTTTGCCCTTTTAGAGCCTTCAACTTTCTCTCATCTTATTACCTACTGGTGCTACTCCTAAATTCCCTCCAATTCATTCATGCCTCGCCACTCGTCCATCTCAACACCCTCATTTCCGCTTCATCCCATGAACATGATGCTCTTTAACTGCCCAACATTCTGTCCTATATAGCATGCTGGTCTTATAGTCATCCTATCAGTTTGAGTGGTACACAACGATCACATAAAACTCCAGCAGAACATCTCTATTTCTTCTGTGCTGCTTAGATTCTATAGGCAACACCCTTCTCAAATCTCTCCACTCCCATGAATTATGGACCCAAGATATCGAAAATTGCACTGCATGTACTTCTTGGTCAGCAATCTAAACTAATTCCTCATTCCCACTCCTATTGTTACGAAAATTGCACTCCATATACTCTTGGCTGACTAAAATTATTGCTTGCAAAATTTTCATAAAATGCTGTATAAATTATTGCAAAGCAGGGAAGCAAATGTCACTACCCCCAAGAAATCTTAAACATGCTGAAGGACATGGATCCGTCACTTACAAGAAGATTCCAAGGGAAATTGATACATGAAAAAGTCTTATGTACATGAAGCTAGAGACCATGTGCATTTCATACCGAAAGAAATCAAGGAAAAAAGAAAAGAAAAGGCCAGCCAACAACCGTGTTCTCAAAAGTCAAGCAAATACATAATCATCAAGGTAAACAAGTTGGAATACAATGTTTTCCAAGCATCAATGTTTTACTCAAAACAGTCCCACATTGGTGGAAGATTAAGCCAACCTACGGCAGATTAGTCTGCCGTCCAGCTCTGCTCGACTATCTCTCGTACTCTACGGTTGTACTCACGCTTGTTCTCACTGAACATGCGTGCAGCTTCTGAATTTGCGGGTGAGTTCGGGTTCGGATCACAGAGCAATGACTGCAAAGAGATTAACAGGGATTCAGACATTGCATAAAGCTGAAATCATATGTAATCATGTATAAACTATTGAGCATCAATTAGCAGAGATGTCGAAAACATATCTGCAAACTGGTACAGAAATGAAGGAACTATTTCTACTGCATAAGAGGCTAAAAGAATAGCATAGCATACGGTTATCAAGAGCAGTGTAGCATAGGCAATCAAAAAAAAAAAAGGTAGAAAAAGTACCATACAGTTATTAAGTCCTCATGTCATCTGAGATAAACTTAGTAAAGAAAAGATGAAGCAACATCACTTCAGTAGCTCCAGCTTTTGAGCAAATCTTAATGCAAATTTTCTTCTGTTATATTTATTTTATTTTCAACAGACCTCAATGCAATTCAATAAACACCTCTTTGATGAAAATATGGCGTAAGCATAACAAACCGTCCAATTTTCAGCCCCCCTATGAACCAGTGATTTTTGTAACCTGGGACCTGAATTTTGGCTTAACCAACTCCATGCACCAAATCCCAAGTCCCAGTGATGTTGTTTTTCTCACTCTCTGGTAAACGTGCCAAACAAGGTTAGTGATATGAGTTTGCAGTTCTGATCCTTCTTCTTCTTTTTTTCCCGTTTCATTTCTATTTAGCCTTTTATTGGAGAGAGGAGAAGATATAATGGCCAAATGCTAGAAGGCACAACATCAAGGCCAAGAATGCCCAATATAAAGAAATGTGTGGTGTTGAAAACCCGTATAGAGTTAAGGTTCAAAGCTAGAAGGGAAAGGAAGGCCAACAATGCCTGATATAAAGAAACATACAGAGTTCAATATCTGTTTGGAATTAAGTTCAAAGCTCAAGGGCAAAGGAGAAGAAAAGGGATAATTAAAAAACAAAAAGGAACAGCTGGTGCATCCCTAGGCCTAATACTCCAGATAGGTTATCCTTGTCTAGGATCAACCAAAAAAAAAAGTGGCAACCTGAAAACATTTTCCTGAACATTCAGAGCCTGTGTAAGTTGTACAGAGGAAAGAAGTGCCCTAGCTATCTTTACTTTTATTCTAATAGAACATACAATTGCCAATGCCAATGAAAACAATAACATTTTAACAAACAGGAACAGCTGGAGCATCCCTAGGCCTAGTACTCCAGATAGGTTATCCTTGTCTAGGATCAATAAAAATAAGTGGCAAACTGAAAACAGTTTCCTGAGAACATTCAGAGCCTGTGTAAGTTGTACAGAGGAAAGAGGTGTCCTAGTTATCTTTACTTCTATTCTAACAGAACATACAATTGCCAATGCCAATGAAAACAATAACATTTTAACAAATATCCACCCCCCACCAAAAAAATAAAAAATAATAAAAGTAAATAAATAAAATAAAATAAATAAAAAATAAAAATCTATTGCATTGTCTCAACTCTCAATATCCATTTCCCCACTTCACAACTATGTTCGCGGCCCTTATTTACTATCAGGAAAGCAGTCACCCACCACTTCTTCGAAATAAGAGGATGGGCCCCCAACACCTGAAAGTGTGCAATGCTCCCCTGACTTTTCCAGAAAAGAGTTTTTTCTTTTCTTTTTTTGTGAAAGATATTCCAGAAAGGTTTAAAAATCAGTTATGCCATATCGCATTATTCCTCACTGATACGGGGTTGTATCACCCTTTTTTCAGGCTGCTTTGGGCCAATGCAGCCATCTCGTCCATGGATGATACCAGTTGGTTTTGAATGACACATAACGTTGCTCCGTAAGGCAAATGGTTTTCACTAGCAATAAATGGATGTGTCTATCATACCTGGATTGATGTGAGTATTGCAGCTACATCATAAATCGGACTCCACTGGTTCTGTAGGATATCCAAACAAATACTCCCATCTGCATAGACTGATAAATTCAAGACAATAAAAGATGTTAGAGCTTCCAAGAGCCAAATAAATGCTCAACTTCAAACATTGGATTTATAGTAATTCCCCTTTTTAATAAATTCACTTTAACTCTCAAAAAGGAACTTTCAGATAAAAAGAGAGTGAGAAAGACAAATTCAGCAAAGTTGTATGAGCCACAGTGAGGTTAAAAGCCATGCTCTGTTCAACATCAATGCTAGCATGCTATGAACTTGACAACTGAATTACACGTTTTCCACCCTTCAAGTTCAATCCCTTGAGTTCAACACCTTCTCTCAGCCATTTTAATCAAGAAGTGCCTTGTAATCTTCAGTTTCAGTTTGATACACAATGGAAAATGAAAACCTGAATTTCCAGGAAATGAAAAGGAGACTGGAGACCCATGCTTCAAGATGTAAATAGCAAATATGGGTGCAATAGAATGCAGGATTTTTATTTTTTTTAAATGAAAAGGTATAAAATCTGATGGGAAGTAAAAGTGCAAATGATGGAACAATTCAGATGGATAAAACTGAAATGCCCAACAATTCAATCTACTGATAGCTAGCAAATATCATATGAGAGAACAAGTAATGAAAAAGTTTCCAATGCTAGGAACAAGGTCAAATGATTTCATATCATTCCCAATCAGTTGATGTACAGACAGGCATAAGAATGAACACTGCTGGTCTGATCTAAATACGTAAAAGGCAAATGGTAGCTTTTTTTTAAAAGGCAAGCAGAAATAATGTGTACTTGTCTCTTCAACTTACTGTTTGGATGAAACATTCTAGAAACAAACCGAACTGTTGGTGGCTTATTTGGATAATCCTCTGTAAACTGAAGTGTCAACTTAAACGTACCTGAAGGATTCAAAGAAATTTAAAACACGATTGAATCATTTTTTAATAGTCAACACATGAAACATCAAGAAAAACCTACTCATAAATGCAAGCAACCTAAAGTTGAACAGATGTTAACAAAACCACTCAAGTGATTGCAACCTATCAACCATTCCAGAAACTCCTTTAATTTGCAATTACTACAAGAATATCAGAGGAAGAGGCCAAATCCAAGCAAGACATGAGATAAAATAAGACAAGCAACGACCTGCAAGCATTGCTACAGAGCATCATAGCATTCTAAGATTTTATTTCACCTTTCAGTTTAACATTTGATAATGGGTACCAATAATACAAGCAATGACCTGCAAGCATCAATAGAGAGCATCATAGCATTCTAAGATTTTATTTCAACTTCCACTTTAACAATTGATAATGGGTACCAATAACACAAGTAGTCCAACATGTTAAAATCAAATATATTGAAATTAGTACTTAAACGAAACCACCATACCACTTTACACTGCAGAATACACTTTCAAGGTGACCAGTGAACCCAATGTCCTGCAAGAGCACCTGAGGGCTTGTGATGAATTTGGGAGCTTCCTCCCAGCAAACTTTCTCAAAGTGTTGCTGATTTGGCTGAACTCAGTGGAGATCTAGACCTCTAGTTTGAAGGAACTGAGGCCTCAGTAGAGATGACACTGTGTGAACATGTTCAATACTCTGGAAGAGGGGTGGCCATGAGGATCCCATGGGGTCGAACAGAAATGCAGGTTCTAGAAGAAAATCGGGCAAAATTCCCTCTATTGTGAACCCTGATCAGTCCTCCAAGGGTAACAGCAAAAAATCTAGTAAATTGGGTGATGGGAGGAAGAATGTGAAGGGTACAAAAAGGTGAAATCATAAAGATCATGGTGTGGAATGTTCCATCTCGAGAGCCAAGACCATAGATTAGCGTAAGGATCAAGTCCATGGATGAAATTCTGATTTTGCCATGATTAAAGAATCCAAGCCGATGGAGGCACTACCATTTTCAAAGACATCTGTCCCTGTCAAATTTCTTAAGCGCGCAATTGTCTCTTCGGCTCCTAAATGGGGCCCTCCTTTTCCCATGCTTTTGAGTGTTCGCCCTTGCTGAGCTTCTTAGTGGTTGGGAGAATATCGTGTTTGGGGTTTTTTAATTTTTTTGAAAGGTGAATACACACACACTCTTAAACCCACACACACCACATGGGTTCTCGAACCCATGACCTTGTAGTAGAAACACATGATGTCTACCACCGAGCCATGAGTAGAGACTACAGGTGGGCATATTGGACCCGATCCGACCTGACTCGACCCGTTCCAAATAGAACCGACGCCACAATCGGGCCTGATCGAGTCTATCAGTCCAGATCCGATCGTTTTTCGGGTCGGGGTCGGATAATGGTATATCCGGACAGATCTGATCCAATAACCCGAACCGAAATGACCCGGACCGACCCGACCAGACCCAGAGCGGGTAGTATAAATACATTTTTTTATACCCCTAAATCTCTTACCCTATCTCTCATCTTCTTCTTTAGCGCTTTCTTCTTCCTCTCCACTGCCCGACGCCATTTCTAACATATTTCTTTTCTTTCTTTCATCATGGTGGGGCCCACAGAGCACTGTCCAGTAGCCGGTCCCCTCCGGTAGTGTCAGTATCCAATCCCTCTCCAAATCAAAGCTATTCGTCGCTCGGATGGGCCACATGCCATGCACAGTTTCAATCCTCCATGAATAAGAAGGTATCTCAGACGTGTGGGGTCACATGGGTCTTAGCACCTTTTCTACGTATATGATACTCGGCTACGTATGGCACTTGATACGCGTGGACTCGGAATTATTCACTCGATTTATATTAACTAAAAAATTTGAGTAGACCATGCACCGTACTGCCTTCATGAGAAAACCCAAGATCAGATTGGTTGGACAATCCTATCCTCTGATCCGTAAAAACTTATTTGTGGAAATAAGACCGTTGGATTTTATAACCATCTCACAAATGTCTCCACCATTCCTCGTAAGATAATCAAATAAGCTTAATCTCTGGTTCATAATAAATCTTCCCTATATACAATAATTTGGTAGGTTTAATTGGACTACTCATATGACACATTTGCAATTTCTAAGTGCCTGTGTATGATCCATCACACTCCACCAGAGTATTAAATTTTCTCGTAACTGCAATTCAGGCGAAATTGGATTGCGTACTGAGTTACTCAGTACGCTCTTATCGTACTCAGTAAACTTACCATGAATGTATGTGTTTAATCCACGCCGTCCATATGATTTTTCAGCTCATTTAAGGGGATGAACCCAAAATTTAAGAATATCCAAACCTCAAATGTATCATACCACAGGAAATAGTGGTGGTAACCATTTTTCACCGTTGAAACCTTTCTGTGCCCCACAGTGACGTTTACTTGCCATCCAACCTGTTCATAAGATCTTACGGACATGGATGAAAGGAAAACACAGAGATAAGCTTGATAAAAAACTTCTGTGGCCCACAAGAATTTTTTTCAATGGTAGACGCTTAGTTCACACTGTTTCCTGTAGTGTGGTCAATTCAAGCTTTGGATATAATTCATATTTTGTCTCTAGCACTAAAATTATCAAGTAAAATCGATGGAAGGAGTGGATTAAATATATAAATCATGGTGAACCTCGAAGAGTTTACTCAGTACGCTAAGCCTACTGAGTTACTCAATTCCGTTTCCAATTCAAGCTCTATAGCAGTTTCGAGCAAAACGATGGGCTGGAAAAGCGGTTTTAAGCCCTCGAGCTCCGAGTTCTATGAACGGTTCAAAGGATATCAAAGTTACATGGACCCCACAATGATGTATTTATTATATCTACATTGTTCATATATTTTTAGAGATTATTATAGAGCATCATCCAAAAAATAAATAATATCCAAAAATCATCTGGACCACACCACAAATAGCAACAGAGAATGATTTTCACCGTTAAATAATTCGTATGGTCCACATGATAGTTAGATCTGTCTTATTTTTCGTTTTAAGCCTTAAGATGAGGTCGCCAAATGAATGGACGGTTTGGACATAACACATACCCTATGATAAGACCCACAAAACAATCACAGAGTTTGCGTGAAAAGAACGTCAACAGCACTTTCTTGTAGTGAATGTAGTGTCAACACTACAGTACGTTTCGGTGAAAGCGTGAATATAGTTTTCCCAGTCATGTGGGGCCCACCTTGATATATATATGTTTCATCTAAGTCGTTCATCCATTTCTACATATCATTTTAAGCCTTGAACACAAAAATATAGTATATTGAAGACTGAAGTGGACCACACCATGGATTCAATTTAAATGATCCGAATTATACCGAACTCGATCCGACTCGGTTTTCCTGACTGAGTCAGACTCAGTTCGGGTCAGGCCAACCCTGCATCGGATCTGTCTGAGTCAGGTGACCCGGACTCGGTCCCCCGGATCGGATCGAGTTCGGATCAGATCAGGGAGATTTCGGATCTGCTCGAGTTAGGCCCGATCCGTTCCGATTCGGACCAATGCCCAGCTCTAGTAGAGACCCTATCGTGTTTGGGTGATTTTGGCATCCTGGTTTTCAAACTTTATCTTTGATGGTTTGGTAGCTGTTTTTACTCTTTTCCTTTGTGGCTTTGGCCAATCCGAAGCGATGATAGGATCACCTTCTATTACTAGCTTGCATTCTGTTTTTCATTGGCTTTCAATGAGTTCTTCATCTTCTAAAAAGAACAAAGATAAGAAAAAATAAGAAAAGAAGACGAGAAAGATGAATGGTTACATCCACATGAGTTAATTGAGTGATATGTACGAACTGCAGCCGAAGGTACTCTTAAGCACAGCAACTGCAAGCCACACGAATGGTCCTATCACCTTGTGCAATCTACTAATAAAATTAATGGCAGGAAGATGATAAAATCAAATCCACGATCTTCTGTTAATTTATGTGCTTGTCGTCAATTCATCATCATCTTAGCCTTACACTGAGCAATATGGTGTCATTAGAATTACATATGTAGCACATCTACATATTTTCAGATGATAGAATTAGAAAATTTTGTTAAGAGCTAAAAATAGTCCAAACACAAACCAATCTCCTAATTATTTTATATTGTACACACACACACACACACAGTATATTTACCCGATAGATATAAATATAATATTTAGTGCGGTCGATGTTATACTGCAAGTATATATTAAATAGTAACAAAAACAATAGGATCTAGCTACAGTCATGTCAACGTCCTATCCCACCATGCCTCATACCCAGATCCATATTGTATCCTCTGGATACTAGCTATGCATGTATACAAGTAGAATAATGTATGAGGCTTAAGAACAGCCATAATTAGATGAATTACCAAACTGACATGTTATTTAATGTCCATTTCAAATCAAATCCTGAGCACAGAAATTGACTCACCTCCATCCCAAGGAGTGTCATCAGGTCTGCAATTCAAAAACAAAAGATGGCTTGAGTATGAGTCCACATCTTCAGAACCAAAGAAAGCATACACTAAAAGAACAAGTCAAAAGTTGGTTCCTTCCTTAACTTACCCAAATATAACAGCATTCCAAAGCATGATATTGTTGTCTTGGGGAGCACCGCTAATACCTGCAGGAGGGTCCTGCTGCAACCTCTTGAAATCCCGCATCAGCCTCTTCCTTGCAGGAGTCGACATCCTCACCGCCTATGAATATGCACCCAAAAGACCAAACAAAAACCCAATTCAGGAACAATCTTCTCCAACAAACAAATACCAACTCACTCACTAAATTCAAAGAAAGTTTGTTAGAGATTGCAAGGAGAAATAGGATGCTCTATCTAAATTAAAACCGTTTCTTAGTTTCTTCCTTTTTTTTTCCATTGTTTCAAATGGTTTTTTTTTTTTCTTTTTTTGAAAGGTAATGGCAATTTTATTAGGAGAGCAAAAAGCTCAAAACTACAAAATAAAATTGCATCTTGGCTAAAAGCAACCAATCATTTTAGTCAAAATCCTTTATACATGAAACCAATCCTATTACAATCATTTTAGCCCTCTTGTAGACATTTGTCTCTGACCCACTCTTGTTTTGAAAGCATTGATCATTTCTTTCCCAAGTAACCCAAATCACAGCTATCACAAATAACTTTTACATTCATTTTAGCCCTCCTACAGACAACCATCTCCAGCCCACTTTTGTTTTGAAAGCATTGATCATTTCTTTCCCAAGTAACCCAAATCACAGCTATCATAATTAACTTCTGCACCTAATCTCCTTTTTCATGTTCCTCCTTCTGGCCAAGCTAGTAAAAGGTTCACTATGGATCTTGGCATCACCCGAGATATGTAAAAGAATGCAAGGAATTCTTCTCACACCTTCCATACATAGGAATTCCGCCCCCCTCATACACATCACTCGACAATTAGGGATTACTAGAGCTCTCTCTTCTAGAGGTTATGGATAGTAAGGATCTTGTTCCCACCCACCAACCAAATAAATGCTGCTACTTTAGGAGGGCAAATAGGACCGAACAAAAAACAGCATACCACTTCCCTCACTCAAAAAGAGTTGACCCAGCAGCCCATAAAAGGAATGGATCGAGAACTGCCCCATTTTCTCCAAGGTCTGGAACATAGAATCCTTCTCGCCAGTATCCAAATTCAAGCAATGCAATCACTCCAAAAGAAAACTCCTCCACTTCCTTAATAGATAAGTCCCTTCGACAAGGGGGAGACCAGACCACAAAACTGCCAACCATCGAGAAACACCGGTCAACATACATGAAGTCTCTCACCACTTTTAACAAGAGGGAGACTGCTTTTATTTTTTTTTCAAATGGTAATTATTTCTTTGTTAAGATGAGACTACAATCAAAAGGCAAACTACAAGAAGACTAGGAGTGAGGATTAGTCAACTGCAAGAACCTTTCATCGCAACGCTTTTAGCAAGCAAATCGGCTATTTCATTCGCCTCCCTAAATACATGGGAACAATATAAAATTCAAATAACATAATATACTTCAAAATCAGCCAATGATGAAAGTGAAGTGTACGTGGAGCCCTCTACCTAAGTATATACATTTTTTTATATCACCATCTACAATCAAAGAGCCGGTGCTTCATGGAGCCAGTATTGTGCAAAAGGCCGGAGAAAACTAATCTGCTTCAACTTTTCCACTCCATACCAAGCTACCAATTCCAGCAGGACCAAAATGCTTCCACGAAAATTTAGCATCTCAAGACCTGGGCGACAGGTTTCCTTTTATCACTAGCCTCACCACCTCACCATGGGAACACACCACGAAAGTCTTTCTTTACAAGTGCCAACTAGTTTGCAATGATTTTAGAAATGAGCGGACAGGTTAGAAACCTTTGGCCGATCTACATAGTGGTACCCTTCTGATAGATGGCTTTGATATTGCACCTGTCTTCCACGCTGGCATATCTAGCAGGCGTGTGCATAAGTTGCACATGCATTTGGGCTTAGCAAAGCTCTCCTTATTATATTGAATTCGCAATACTTGCGATCATAAATGTATATATTTTAAGCCTGTATAAACCCATTGTAATAAGAATTGATGATCAGCCAGAGAATCTCTAAATCCAAAATGCTTTAACTAACACCAAAGTTGACCTCAAAGACTTAAAAAAACTCAATTTTCAATAAGTTAGGCTGACAGACAACATTCCTACGAAAGAATGGTCCGATGCACCACTCAATGCGTGGCGAAAACAAAGATAAAAGGATAGAATCTTGTGGTTCCCATCTTTTCCTTTTTTATACTCTTCTGCATTTTCTTCTCAATTGTCCAAAACTTGGTGCAAATGGACAGTTAAAAAGTAAATATACAATCAACAGGGAAGAAGCAAACCAATTGGACGGCTGGGATTGTTCGGCGGAGGAGAATGAGTCAACAACCATCCATGTTTTGGAAAACCAAATGAACAAATCTAGATTACCAAAAATAGGCCCCAGCAGTACATAATACTGGTCCAAATAAAAATGTCTATAATTCAAGCAGTGCGTTCTAATAATACTATAATAGCACAAAAGTTTATACAGTTAGAATGCGGGTTTTCTTGGTCCATATCTCAACAGGTGAAATTCTACCTTAATAAGAAATAAAAAATTCCAACCAAATAGATGATCACAAATCAAAGAATAAGAGTTATTTTCTGAAACGATCAAACCTTCCACATCTCCAAAATAAATATATATATATATATATATATATATATATATATATATATATATATATATATATATATATATATATATATATATATATAATAAAACGAAGGCTCAAAATTAGGGTTTTTTTTTTTGAGGGGGCAAAGCCCTAGAGCTAGAATCACGGTTTCTCATCTATTCTGCATCTCACATACTAACACCTAGGGAAAATTTGGGATTTTTATTGTTTAAACCGACCCAAATCATACAATTCCGAGATCAGAAAAAAGTAAAGATGAATAAAGACCAGATCTTTAACATGTATTACCTGAAAACAGAAAACCAGCGGAGAGAATTAGGGCTTCTTTGTAGGCTTAGGGAAGAAGATCAGATGAAGAATTTCATGGCGAGCGATGATCGGATCCGAAGAGAAAGCGAGCGAGAGAGAGAGAGAGAGAGAGAGAGAGAGAGAGAATTAGGGTTTGGCTTTTATTATCTGGTGGTGGTGGTCAGACGTCCCCATCTCCTCGTGTTCGTACTCGCTCTTCTATTTGGCAATTTGGCAAATTGAAGACGGAACTTCCTACATATGCGTATATATACGCGAATGGCGTATGGCATACGTACGATTGCAAAGTGTACTCGCTCGCGTGTGGTGGATGTGGTTTCCGTAGCACACGTGAGACCATGGCACATGTGGGGAATCTGGGGCATTCTTTAGATAGGACCACTGTAAACATACCCTAAAATAAAAATCAGTTAGGCTAATTCTCTCTGTTGAGTATTGAGTGCTAATATTTTTATGTAACGGTCCAATTTTCTTGTCAAAGTGAGGCCCACCTTATCAATGGAGAAGTCTGATTTTTTAGGCTAGGGCATCCTAAGAGCATGCTATACCTGATGAACGGTGTAGAGTTACACATGTGGGCCAGGTTGACAAATGTACTGCAAAGCCCAATCTTCGTCAAACGCAAGCTATGTGACTTTGCATTCATCGTGGCATATATGATGGGGACGCGGTAGCCTATCGACCCGGGTGGTCCACCGTGTGGGGCCCACCGAGATGTATGTTTTTTCTCAGTGCTGCCGGTCTATTTGCCAGATCATCTCAGAGCATGAGCCCAACCATAAAATGGGAACTAGGATTGACCGGGTGGCATGACTATGTGGGCCCACCATGATCAATGTTTTTTTTTTCCATGCCGCCATTCAATTTGCCATATCATCTGGCTTAACTATGTGGGGCTCACCGTGATATATATTTTTTCTCCGTGTTGTCATTCAATTTGCATTATCACGTGTGCCCAACCAAATGATGGGGATGCGATAGACTATCCACATGGGTGGCTCGGCTATGTGGGGCCCACCGTGAAGTATGTTTTCCACGTTGTCATTTGATTTGCCAAATCATCTTAGGGCATGAGCTTAGCCATATGATTGGGATGAGAATCACCTACCCACCCAAGTGGCTCGAATATGTGGGGCCCACTATAATGTATGTTTTTTTTTCCATGTTGTCGTTCAATTTGCCGGATCATCTTAGGGAATGAGCCCAACCATATGATGGGGACAAGGATTGCCTATTGACACAGGTGACATGACTATGGGGCCCACCGTGATGTATATATTTTTCTCCATGTTGCCATTCGATTTGCCAGATCATCTTAGGGCATGAGTTAGCCATATGATGGGGACAAGGATCACTTATCGACCCAACTGGCTTGACTATGTAGGGCCCACCGTGATGTATGTTTTTTCTCCATATTGTCATTCGATTTGCTAGATCATCTTAGGGCATGAGCCCATCCATATGATGGGGACTAGGATCACCTACTGACCCGGGTGGCTCAACTGTGTGGGGCCTACCATGATGTATGTTTTTTCTCCATGCTGCCATTCGATTTGCCGATCATCTTAGGGCATGAGTTCAGCCATATGATGGAAACAATGATCGCCTATTGACCCAGGGGGCTCAACTATGTAGGGCCCACCGTGATGTATGTTTTTTCTCCATGTTGCCATTCGATTTACCAAATCATCTTAGGGCATGAGCCCATCCATATGATGGAGACTAGGATCACCTACCGACCTGGGTGGCTCAGCTATGTGGGGCCCATTGTAATGTATGTTTTTTCTCCATGTCGCCATTCGATTTGCCATATCATCGGGCATGAGCCCAGCCATATGATGGGGACTAGGATCACCTACCAACCCGGGTGGCCTGACTATGTGGGGCTCATCGTGATATATGTTTTTTCTCCATGTTGTCATTTCATTTGCATTAGCGCATGAGCTCAACCATATGATGTGGATGCAGATCGCCTACCCACCCGGGTGGCTCAACTATGTGGGGCCCACCATGATGTATGTTTTTTTTTTCCATACTGCCATTTGATCTGCCAGATCATCTCAGGGCATGAGCCTAGCTATATGATGGGGATGAGTGTAACGCCCTCAATTTTTGTTAATAAAATTTAAATTTAAAATTTTAAGTTTTAAATTTTAAGTGGGAAAGAGATCCATCGATTTCATCACCATTCATCTTATCTCTCGTTATACAAAATTTTCATCGTATCTCGTAGTTTCCCAACAAACTTTCTTTCTTAAAAAAAGGAACATAAGAGAGTGAGAGTTGTATCAAAACTGGAAGAACCAAAGAAAAACTCGTAGAAAAAAAAAAAAACACGAAAGGAAAGTGGGAATGAGGATTTTTGGAATTCACTTATTCAGGTAAGTATTTTATTTTATTTTTCTTTATTTTATTTATGCAATAATTAATTTGGCATGATCTACACATTGGATGGATTAGATCAATCAAACATCCATTGTGTAGGTTTAATTTATTCATGTAAAAAGTTATGCGCATGACTTTTAAGGCTAATGTATAAAATGTGAGATTCTAAAGTATACGCATGGCTTTAAGGGTAATGTATAGAACGTGAGATTTTTCGATGATGGATAGCATTCAGTATGAATTGTACTGTTCATAGGTGTTATAAGACTTAATTATGTAATATTTTTTAAGAATCATATCAATTTGACACCTCAATAGACTATACTGATCATAGATCTACCGATTTTCTTCCTTAATCTAACAAAATTGAATAAACATCGGAAGAGTAATTCTCTACACAAAATACAACTTGACACAAGGAATTATATAACATAATTCGAAATGTATAATTAAATCATCGTCATTCATTAGTTCTTTAAAATTAAAATAAATCAAAATCTTAAATTCTAGATAGATTAGACCATTGGATGGGCAACATCCATCGGAATAAATGATTAATAATAGATAATACGTTTTATTCATTATGTGTAATCATAAGATTAAAGAAAATTCTTATTTATGTGATTTTAGGAAGCCCTAATTCAATTCAAACCGTTGATTCACGGAATCATCTCCACCACATCAAGGTGAGTGATCCTGATGTGTTTCTCATCTATCAAGTTAAAATAGATGGTTGTTTAATGTGTTGTATCATTACCCAAATTTAATTATCATGATTTAGTTGTCATGTATTCTTAATTGATTTAGATGACTGTGTGATTTTTGTATTAATATAATAATAATGATATGATTTGATTAATGTGTTAGACTATATTGATTCAAATGTGATAATCGAAATAATTTATACAATACATGCATAATTCATAATTACTTGGTGCATGTATCAATTGCATGCACAACATGTGCTGGATTCCTGGGGGACCTCCCTGGATGGTATATCCTGGTAGAATCGTTACCAAAAGCCCACTATACTAGTGGAAGGCTACTCAAGGAGTAGATGCGGGCCTTGCCTATGCCTACTAAATGGTAGAAGCTTACCAAGGGTCAGATGTGGGTTGATGGGTTTTCAACTGTAGCAAGTGGACGAATTCTCACTTGATGCATTGATGCATTGCATTTGCATTTTAAAATTATATTGTGGATGATTATTAGCATTTTATTATAATCTGATATAAAGAACCATGTCGGGAATTCTCACTAGGTCTAGCCAACTTATCATTTATTGATGTAAAACTGTACAGATGTAAATGAGGGTGAGCCAGTGGCTCAAGAACAGAAAAATGTGGCTGAGCTGGAAGAGGATTTAAGGGACACGTGGTCCTACTTGGCAGATGAAAAAGTTGCTACCTTAGAGTAGTTAAGATTTTTTTTTTTTTTACTTTAATTATATTTGATTTTCTTAAATTGTTAATTAATTCTTTCAAGTTGTTAAACATAATGTTTATTTCATTTTATAAGACCCCCGAATGGGAAGGTCCTTAACTATGTTTATAATTGATTATTGGAATAAATGGTCGTTTCTTATTTTTGAGATGTTACTGAGTATGAATAGAATGTATATCTACGATAGAGTTACTAGGTAGATGAATAATTGTATAATGGAATGAAATTAATACACTTCGTGTACGAGTTACAACTCGAAACTTGGGTCTGAGGGTGTACATTCTGTACTCGAATTTTGGGACATGACAGAATGGTATCAGAGAAAGACCTTTCTAAAACCTAGAGTGACCTGTAGGTTATGTACCCTAATAAAATTCATAAATTGTAAACCCTTAAAATTAAAAATATTTCATCAGAATTTTCCTCTTGATTGATGTATGAAATGAGGTACATAAAGATCCAAAACTAAGTTCCTATTCATTTTTAAACCTATAAATAAAAAGGTTAGATTCCCTGCACTCCTATTTGAATATAATTTAGATTAATATGGGTTAGTGTGGACCAAAATTAATTTTAAAGATTTTTAATCCATAAAATAATGTTTGACAGCAATAGGCAGTAAAAATTATCTAACTTGTAAAATTCGTAATTATAAACGTACTGCTCCGATTGAGGCGATTCAAAACCCTAATCGAAGACAGACAAGTCTAAATTAATATAAATTTTTTTAAAAAAATTCGAATCTTAGAGTGACAATGCTGATTCAGTGAGTTAATACAGGTTGGTCAGAATTCATCAAATTCTAGATAGGTTTGACTGCAGGAATTTAAAAAAAAATAAAAAATTGGTTGGAATTTTTAGCTAAGATTTCAAAGAGTTTATTTAATCTCAAGAAAAATTTAGAATCTAATCTGAAATTTTAACATATAAGAAAATGTGATAGAAACAACGGTCATCAAACCAAAAATTAATCCGCTCATAATGGTTTTCTACCAGTTTAATTAATAGAGTTTTTCATTTTAATAATTATTTTTGGTTAAATTAATATTTTTATTTGAAGTACTTTATTAAAAATATATATATATATTAAGAGTAAAGTAAAATAAAATAAAGGCCATAATCTCTAGTAAATTTAAAATTCTTTCTTATAGGATCATAAGCTCATATTTAGCGATTTTCTTTTTAACTTTAAAAAAAATATCTTAAACTTATTAGGACTTATTTTCAGGTCTAGAAAAATGTCTTCCTCAAATTTCAAGGTCCGGGGAAAGTATTTCTAATTTTTGACAATTTGTTTATATTGTTGATTAAAAATCTAGACCATTTTAGTGACCCTGATTAAACCCAATAAAATTGTTACTCAAAAATATTTAAAATTTTTCTGAGACTCGTATACATATTCCTGGATATTTGTATAAAATTTTACGACAATCTGAGATGTAAATAAATTATAAAAATTCAAATAGTAGGCCATAAATAATAAAAATGACTGTTAGACAATATGATTTTTCTCCTTTAGTAGTAATGAAAATCCAAGTAGATGTAATAATTTTAATCTGAAATTTTTTGTAAAAATCCATCAAATAGTCAGTGACATATGCTCCAAATTTTAGATCATTCCGATTTTCAATTTGGAAGTTAAAATTCTGGAAATGATGATATATCTATCAAGTTCGAATTTGAAATTTTCCTTTGGTCACGTCGAGAGATGCAACACTTTGATATTTAATCATTGTGACGTGGGAAACTTAGAAACCCAACCCATAATTTTTGATTGATGGTTTTAACTTAGAGTATACAAAATTTTAAAATGTGAACCTAGACCCCATAATATTTTTCAGAATTTTTACTTCTCACATTTTGCTAGATAATGGAAATCACTTGATTTTGCAAACTCATAAGTAATTAAGTACGGTTCCAATTGAGGTGATTCAATTGTGATATCATATACTGATAAATCGAGTTTAAAAGTTTATATATATATATATATATAGAGAGAGAGAGAGAGAGAGAGAGGAATGCTCAGCTACGCACCGGTTCGCATGTCATTACGTGCGAACCTTCTTATCAACCATCGGATAAGGTAGACGGTCTGGATGAAGGCGCTCTTAACGCGAGCTTAAAAAAACGAGTTTTTTTCTCTGGCACGCCTCTTCACCCACTCTCCGAAGGATGCGGCGAAAACCTTTTCACATAAAATTCTTCTGCTGGGATGCTAAGTGGATCCCACCAAGATGTTAATGATAAATCCACGTTGTCCATATATTTTTAAAAATAATTTTATGGTATGAACCCAAAACTGAGGTAGATCAAATTCTCAAGTGGGCCACACAGTGTTGATTGAACTCTCACCATTAAAAACTTCCTAGGGCTACCAAAATTTTGGATCAAGCTGATATTTGCTTTTTTTCCATCATTGAGGTCTGCATGACCTAATATACAGGTTGGATGTCAAATAAATATCACGGTGGGCCCTAAAAAAATTTTAACGGTGAGAATCATTATCACCGCTGCTTCTTGTGGTGTGGTCCCCTTGAGATTTGAATCTGCCTCAGTTTTGGGATAATGTCCTGAAATGATAAGGAAAAATGGATGGATGGGGTAGATTTCTCAAAAACACCATGGTTAGCCCCACCTAGATTTCCAACGAACTTTGCAAATTGCGTACGTCATTATCATTAGGGGGCAGATTTGATTTCCGGTGAAAGCCTTTCGCAGGAAGTTCCTGCGCAAGGATGCTGGGTGGGGCCCACCACCATGTTTTTGGGAAATATACTCCGTTCATCCGTTTGTCGAGCTCATTTTAGAAAAATCGACCAAAAACGAGGTGGATCCAAAACTAAGTGGGCCACATGAGAGGGAAAATTGGAGAAAGAAATACCTACCGTTGAAACCTTCCTGGGCTCCACCTTGATGTTTATATACCATCAAAACCATTTATAAGGTCATTAACATAGGGATGAAGTGAAAATACAAAAAATTTATCCTGAAAAAAAGCTTTTATGATCATAAAAATGTTTCAACGGTTCTCACTGAGTCCCTACTGTTTCCTCTCGTGTGGCCCGGTTGAGTCTTGGATCCACCTCATTTTTTGTCGCTTGTCCTAAAATTTGCTTGCAAAATGGATGAACAAAGTATATTTTCCAAAACAATGGTGGTGGGCCCCACCCAGCTTCCTTACCCAAGAACTTTCTGCTAAAGGCTTTCGCAGGAAATCCGCGTCATGACAGAGGTTGACGCGGATTGGATACTGGCGTTAGTTGAGTAGCCAGTGACGACTGGAGTGACGTCACCAAGTTCTGTTGCCCCCACATGATGTATGTGTTGTATCCCCACTGTCCATACATTTGGAGAGATCATTTTAGGATATGGTCCAAAGAACGAGGTAGATCCAAGGCTGGGGTGGACCCCACCATAGAAAATAGTGGTGAGAGTGACGCCCACCGTTGAAACCTTCAAAAGGTCCACCATAATTTTTATTTGAGATCCAATCTGTTCATGTGCTAACGCAGACATGAAAGAAGGGAAAACACAAATATTAGCTTGATCGAGAACTTTTGTGGCCCTTGGAACTTTTTAATGGCGGGCATCACTCTCCCCACTATTTTCTGTGGTGGGGTCCACTAGATCTTTAGATTTTACTCATTCTTTGGATCATGCCCTAATATAATCTCTCCAAATGGATGGGCAGTGTAGATACAAAACATACATCATGGTGTGGCCCACAGAACTTGGCGATGTTCACTTCGTCGGGGAGTCTGTTGCTCAACCTATCAGTGGCTAATCGGCGGGGGAGGTGAGGGACGCATATCGCGTCCTACCTCCGCCCGTCTCTGGGAACAGGAGGTAGCTTTGAGTGGCCACCGTAATGTTTTCTATAGTCTTATCCACACCATCCATCCATTTTTTTCATCATTTTAAGCTGTTAGCTCAAAAATGTGGCAGATCCAAGATAAATGTGGGCTACACAGTGGGGATTAAACTCTTACCATTAAAAAATTCATGGGGGCCAAAGAAGTTTTGGATGGATGGGGGCCAAGGAAGTTTTGGATGGAGCTGATATTTGTGTTTTCTCTTCATCCAGATATATCTAAATTTATGAATAGGTTGGATGGCAAATATAAATCACGGTGGGCCCTAGAAAATTTTCAACGGTGAGAATTATTATCACCGTTGCTTGCTATGGTGTGGTCCACTTGAGCCTTGTATCTATCTAAATTTTGGTTCTATGCTATACAATGATGCTGAAAAATGAATGAATGGTGTGATCTCTCCAAATGTATGGACGGTGGGGATACAACACATACATCATGTGGGGCACAGAAAACTTGGTGACGTCACTCTAGTGTCTCTGGCTACTCAACCTATGCCAGTATCCAATCCGCGTCAACCTCTGTTGTGACGCGGATTTCCTACGAAAGCCTTTGGCAGGAAGTTCTTCAACAAGGATGCTAGGTTGGGCCCACCACCATGTTTTTGGAAAATATACTCCACTCATCCTTTTTACAAGCTAATTTTAGGACAAGCGGCAAAAAATGAGGTGGATCGAAGACTCGACTAGGCCACACGAGAGGAAACAGTGGGGATTCAGTGAGAACCGTTGTAACATTTTTATGACTATAAAAGCTTTTTTTCTGGATAATTTTTTTGTATTTTCACTTCATCCCTGTGTTAATGACCTTATAAACGGTTTTGATGGCATATAAACATCAAGGTGGAGCCCAGGAAGGTTTCAACGGTAGGTATTTCTTTCTCCAATTTTCCCTCTCGTGTGGCCCACTTTAGTTTTGGATCCACCTTGTTTTTGGTCAATTTTCCTAAAATGAGCTCGACAAACGGATGAACGGAGTATATTTTCCAAAAACATGGTGGTGGGCCCCAACCAACATCCTTGCACAAGAACTTCTTGCCAAAGGCTTTCATGGGAAATCAAATCTGCCCTAATGACGCACGCAATTTGCAGAAATCTAGGTGGGGCCAACCATGATGTTTTTGAGAAATCTACCCCGTCCATCCATTTTTCCTTATCATTACAGGGCATTAATCCAAAACCGAGGCAGATCCAAATCTCAAGTGGGCCACACTACAGGAAGCAGCGATGATAATGATTCTCACTGTTAAATATTTTTTAGGGCCCACTATGATATTTATTTGACATCCAACCTATATATTAGGTCATGCAGACCTAGATGATGGAAAAAAAAAACAAATATCAGCTTGATCCAAAAATTTGGTAGTCCGAGGAAGTTTTTAATGGTGAGAGTTCAATCAACACTATGTGGCCCACTTGAGAATTTGATCTGCCTCAGTTTTGGGTTCATACCATAAAATTATTTTTAAAAATGTATGGACGGCATGGATTTATCATTAACATCTTGGTGGGACCCACCTAGCATCCCAGCGGAAGAATTTTATGTGAAAGGGCTTTCACCGCATCCTTCGAAAAGTGGGTGACAAGGTGTGCGAGAGAAGGAAACTCATTTTTTTAAGCTCGCACTAAGAGCGCCTTTATCCAGACCGTCTACCTTATCCGACGGTTGATGGGAAGGTTCGCACATAATGACGTGCAAATCGGTGCGTAGCTGAGCATTCCTATATATATAATTCATAAATGTTCAATACTAAATTTAGTTTTTTTTTTTAACTGATCGTTTGCTTCTAGAAAACCCTCACTGTCTGAATTTTCGAATATTTTGTACACTAGTTTCTGACAAAATTTTATGTATTTATAATTTCATTAAAAAAAAAGAAGAAAAAACTAAGAGACCAATCTAGTGTCTGTAACTATCAATAATATTAGTGTGACCAGTGCCATTAGAATTTTTTTAAAAATAAATAAATAAAAATTGAGATGCTAGTTTTCAAATTTCGAGGGGGAGATTTTATTTTAAGGGGGTAGAATGTAACACCCCCAATTTTTGTTAATAAAATTTAAATTTAAAATTTTAAGTTTTAAAATTTAAGTGGGAAAGAGATCCACCGATCTCATCATCCTTTATCTTATCCCTCGTTATACAAAAATTTTCTCGTATTTCATAGTTTCCCAACGAAATTTCTTTCTTAAAAAAGGCAACGTAAGAGAGCGAAAGTTCTATCAAAACTGAAAGAACCAAAGAAAAACTCGTAGAAAAAAAAAACACGAAGGAAAATGGGAAAAAAGATTTTTGAAATTCACTTATTCAGGTAAGTATTTTATTTTATTTTTATTTATTTTATTTATGCAATAATTAATTTGGCATTATCTACACATTGGATGGATTAAATCAATCAAACATCCATTGTACAGGTTTAATTCATTCATGTAAAAAGTTATGCGCATGGCTTTAACACTAATATGTAAAATGTGAGATTCTAAAGTATACACATGGCTTTAAGGATAATGTGTAGAATGTGAGATTTATCCATGATGGACAGCGATCAGTATGAACTGTACTGTTCATGGGTGTTATAAGACTTAATTGTATAATATTTTTTAAGAATCATATTAATTTGACACCTCAGTGGACCATATTGATCATAGATCTACCGATTTTCTTCCTTAATCTAACGAAATTGAATAAACACCGGAAGAGTAATTCTCTGCACAAGATACAACTTGGTACAGAAAATTATATGACATAATTTGAAATATATGATTAGATCATCACCATTCATTGGTTCCTTAAGATTAAAATAAATCAAAATCTTAAATTCTAGACAGATCAAACCATTGGATGGGCAACATCGATCTGAATAAATGATAAATAATAAATCATACGTTTTATTCATTATGCGTAATCGTAACATTAAAGAAAATTTTTATTTATGTGATTTTAGAAAGTCCCAATTCAATTCAAACCGTTGGTTCACAGAATCATCTCCACCACATCAAGGTGAGTGATTCGGATGTGTTTCCTATCCATCAAATTAAAATAGACAGTTGTTTGATGTGTTGTATTATTACCCTGATTTAATTGTTATGATCAATTGCCATGGTTTAGTTGCCCTGGACTCTTAATTGATTTAGATGACTATGTGATTTTTGTATTAATATAATAATAATGATATGATTTGATTAATGTGTTAGACTATGTTGATTCAAATGTGATAATCGAAATAATCTATGCAATACATGATTCATGATTACTTGGTGCATCTATCAATTGCATGCACAACACATGCTGGATTCCTAAAGGACCTCCCTGGATGGTGTATCCTGGTAGAATCGTTACCAGAAGTTCACTATACTAGTGGAAACTTACTTAAGGAGTAGATGCGGGCCTTCCCTATGCCTACCAGATGGTAGAAGCCTGCCAAGGGGCAGATGCAGGTTGACGGGTTTTCAACTCAAACAAGTGGACGGATTCCCACTTGATGCATTGATGCATTGCATTTGCATTTTTTTAAAAATTATATTGTGTATGATTATTAGCATTCTATTATAATTTGATGTAAAGAACCATATTGGGAATTCTCACTAGGCCTGACCAGCTTATCCTTTATTGATGTAAAATTGTACAGATGTGAATGAGGGTGAGCCGGTGGCTCAAGAATAAGAATAGGTGGCCGAGCCGGAAGAGGATTTAAGGGACATGTGTCCCTACTTGGCAGAGGAAGAAGTTGCTGCCTTAGAGTAGCCAGAATTTTTTATTTTTTTTACTTTAATTATATTTGATTTTCTTAAATTGTTAATTAATTCTTTCAAGTTGTTAGACATGTTTATTTCATTTCATAAGACCCCAAATGGGAGGGTCCTTAACTATGTTTATGATTGATTATTGGAATAAATGGTCATTTCTTATTTTTGAGATGATGTTGTTGAGTATGAATGGAATGTAGATCTACGGTAGAGCTACTAGGTAGATGAATAATTGTATAATAAAATGAAATTAGTACACCTTGTGTATGAGTTACGACTCGAAACTCGGGTCTAACTGTGCACACTCTGTACTCGAATTTCGGGGCGTGACAACGAGGATCACCTACCCACCCAAGTGGCTCGACTATGTGGGGCCCACCATGTTGTATGTTTTTTCTCTATGTTGTCATTCGATTTGTCAAATATCTTAGGGCATAAGCCCAGCCATATGATGGTGATGAGGATCGCCTACAAACACGGGTGGCTTGACTATGTGGGGCCCACCGTGATATATATTTTTTCTCTATGCTGCCATTCTATTTGCCAGATCATCTTAGGGCATGAGCTCAGTCATATGATGGCGACAAGGATCGCCGACTGACTTGGGTGGATCAACCATGTAGGGCCCATCGTGATGTATGTTTTTTCTCCATGTTGTCATTCGATTTGCGAGATCATCTTAGGCCATGAGCTCAGCCATATGATGGGGACAAGGATCGCCTATCGACCCGGGTGGCTCGACTATGTAGGGCCCACTCTGATGTATATTTTTTCTCCATATTGTCATTCGATTTGCCAGATCATCTTAGGGCATAAGCCCAGCCATATGATAGGGACTAGGATCGCCTACCAACCCGGGTGGCTCGACTATGTGGGGCCCACCATGATGTATGTTTTTTCTCCACGTTCTCATTCGATTTGCCAAATCATCTTAGGGCATGAGCCCGAAACTTAGGTTTATCCATAGCTCAAACCCCAAAGTGGACCACACCACACCATGGAAGAATGAGGGAGCACATAAGTTTCAAATCAAGTTAATATTTGTGCTCTTCTCTTTATTTGGAATCATGCGACCTGATGAACATGTGAGATAGCAAATAAATATCATGGTGGCCCTAAACAGGTGTCAGTAATAAATGTCATTATCACCATTGTTTTATGTGGTTTACTGGAGTTTTAAATCTACTTCGGTCGTGGGCTCATACCCTACAAGATATGGGTAAAATAGGTTTATCATGTTGATAGAGAGGCTAGATCCTTGTTGCTGGAAGTTGGGAGTTCCCATTTTCCGCTGGGATGACGGAAATGAGAACTCCCTTTTTCCCAGCATAGAGGATCCAATTTGTTGATAAAATATATAAACTAGTGGGCCTATAGAGCATTGGTGCTTTTCATTTCTTATATTTTTGTTGTGCAAGGCTACATGTTAATTGAAGCATTTTGATATTCTATTTTTTATTTTGTTTTAATGGCTATTAGCATATATGATGCTTTTTTTGTCCAATAAAATCATAATAAATGTACCTTAATCATCAAAGTTATTTTCATTAATTTTATTTCATTTTAAGAGATTAACAAATACTGGTTTAAAGTTATTGTTTGTCACTACATTAGGTGTAACGACCCTAAATTTTTTTTTTTTTACATGAATTTCAACTCGAAATGGAATAAACCACCCCACTTAAAACAAACAATCCAACTAAAAACAACTATCTAACTCTAAATACTCCCATGATACTAATTAACACAACTAAAGGAAAACTAACCATCTAACTAAGATAACCAACACTAAATCTCCTAGTGCGAGCCTTTACAAGAGTGGAAGCGGACTGATCTTCAGTCTAGGACGATTATAAGCCCCATAAGAGAATCAGACGCCCTAGATCTCCTCCACAAATAATCAGAACTTACCAACACAGCAAACATATGTGTGTAATGACTCTCCAAAACTTATGGACGGTGTCGATCAACTCAGATCATCACATGGACCCTATGTCTGAGCCCAGCGTGTGCACGGATAGCGTGCACTCGCTGTGTACGAGATCAAGTATTGGGTCAAATAAGCTTTGATCCAATGACAAACTAAAACTTCAGTTATTTTCGAAGTCCTTTCCCGCCCGTCCGAAATTCAAACAGACCGTTCGTCTGTTGATGATGATGGCCCACCATCAGACTCTGTTCGGGAAATCCAAACCGTCCATCTGCTGGAGAGGGTCCCATCGAACATAACCATGGCGAAATCCACGGATGACACCCGCCTACGCGAGCTAAACCTAAGACTGATCCGTCATCTGCACAAAGGGGTGCTAACAGGGAGAGAAAATCCACGTCCCTTGAGTTACTGGCGAATCCGACCGTTCGGAATGGTCGGTTACCACCCACGCACGCGAGAAAGTCCTCGTCAGCCCTACCGTTTCCTAAAATGCTCTCCTACCCGCCAGAAAGCGGATTCCACTCATAGTAACATCCCATCTCGTCCGATCATTGGCCTTTGGAAGCTCCTCTCGAGCTAATCCAGGGCGTTGGGATTAGGGCTCCAAGCAAAATCTCATAAGGAAGCGAGATATTGATGAGTCGCAGCCATGTCTTGAATCGAACCCAATATTAGCAAATGTGCTATCAACGGCCCATCTGTCACCACATAAAGGATCTCACAAGCCTCGTGAAGATAATTCGAGCCATTTAAATGTCACCGATCCTCGGATCGACCACTGGTTGCAAATTCACCATGACAGGGGAGCCATCTTCTCCAATCTAGCCAGTTGACCCACATCTTAAAAGACTAGACTTTTCATGCATCCAAACTGTTCATCGTGTGGCCCACTGTAACACCCCGTACTTTCCAGTACTCGGGTGTTACCATATAATTGAGTTTGGAATAAATGTAAGTCTAGTTTAAGTAGGCGCTCACGGGCAGTTCAGTCTAAATCCAACCATTGAAGGTAACCACCATCCACATATTAAAACTATCCATTTAATTGATTCTCAAAATGGCCCATCTCAACCGTTTAATACAACCCTGATTCATAAATTAAGACATCTGGCCATTTAATCTCACATCCTACATGTAGATATAATAAATGAATAAAGATAGATAACTAAATAAAGGACAATTTTATAAGTAATAATATTAATAATTAAATATTTAGTAATATAAAGTCATGAGATGAAATTCCTAACCTGCAGAGTGGGCCCATGCCATGAATTAAAATATGCACGAGGAAATAATAATAATAATAATAAACGATATTATTAAAAGTGTTGTAACGCGATATTTAATGTTATAAAAACATAATAGGTCACAAAACCCATAATCTAGCCATTGATTTCTACCTTAAATAATCCCTTAGGACATTTTAACAGTTGATGGTCGAATTGGGATTAATCCGACCATTAGAATTGCATTAACGGACGCTCAAACCACAAATTCCATTTAATATGGCCCACCTAAATCTCGAAGTTGTCTGATCCTTGGCCAAAGTTCCTAGTTGGACCTGTGAAACCAAATGAATGGAGTGGATTTCATCCAAACACCATTATGGACCCCGCCCAAATTGTGCATGTGCACATGGTCGGCCCAGCACGGTCAAAGCGGGCTGACCCGCTATTTCCTAAAACAGAGTCTTCACTCTCTCTCCTCTGTTGCAGCAGCCAACGGACACTCGTCCGTTTCTTTGATCAGCGGCCCACCTACACTATCCATATGGACGATCCAAACCGTCCATCGTGTGCGTCCCTTAGCCCTGACCAAAACCTAAAACCTCCACCTGCTGGGTGCACCTACATGCACTCGTGAGCTGGCGCAACATGGACCCGGAAACACAACGTTTCCAAAATTGGAAATTGTTTCCACTCCACGTCGGCGATCCGTGTGAAGGGTCTCTAGCTAATCTTAGTCATCCAAACCGACGAGATCTCGACTGTCCAAATCCCTAGTTTAGGGCTTCCACTTGTGGCAAAACCAAAACCGCTCAGTTTTGCAAAAAACGGGCTGTATTTAGAGCCGTTGCAAAACCACTTCATCCGAGCCATCTGTTATTGATCCGACGGTGCTGGGAGTTAGGTTTAGTAAATATAAGGGGACGGATCGAGCAATAGGAGCTCGTCCTCCATTCTTGCAACCATCTGAGAGAGTGCCGACCGTTTCCCTTCTCCATTAGAAACCACCGCCCAATCCTCTCCAAGCTTTGATAAAGCTTCTTTGGAAGCTTTCTAGGACCCATAGGCATCGTCTGAAGGAAGCAAATGTGAGGAAGAAGCTCTGTTTTCAAATACACCATTAATGGGTGTCATCTTCTGTAACATCTTTGATTTTCACTATTTTGAATTTTCAAAAAAATCCTTGAAATTTCTTTTTTTATAATTAACTTATGTTGTCACTTACTGACCATTAGCACTTAATGTTAGTTTACGCACAAGTGGAACCAGTAAAGAACCACACAAGTCCGATTAATCAACTGTAGGAAGCCAACGAATCCGCCCGATCACTTGAACACCAAGTTTAGCCCCATGATTTACTCACATAGGGCCCAAATCTAACCGACCCATCGCTAACTAATCAAGACAATCATAACTAAAGTAAAGATCTAACCGAAGCCGAGTCAGATAAGGCTCGGATCTTGACTAATAGACCAAATCAACTCCGTTACTCTTTTAGCTTAAAACCGACGGTTTAGAGTAATCATGACTAAATCTCTATTTTCACTAGTTATAAATAGGCCACACTATGAACATAGTTAATCCAAACCCTAATCATCGCCTACGAGAAATCTCAATACCTAATTCATTCCAGAAATGTCCCGATTTTCCGAACAAGCTCTAGACCGTTCGTTGGTGGGCCACTAGTTACAAAATTATAGAGTAATGTCCATCTTATTGGGCTTGGCATCCATCGCGGGAGTCAGATCTAGAAATGGTCCATAACCACTCAACTTGAGCCGAAGGACGAGTGCGTGAGTAGTGCAAATACCCTAAAGGAAGAAACTGAAACTTAAGTGAATTGTGGCGTCTACTCTTATGCAAAGTTGAGAGTTTCGGACCGTCGGTTTGCGACCAAACTTCACACGTGGAGTAAGGATATTTCCCTGCTCATATCCGTATAGCCGCGGCCCCGATTGACCATCGGTGACCGTTAAACAGACTTCCAATCATATCCGTTGATTGTCACATCCAAATGGCGGGCCGAACGTATCCATACATAGATCATCATTAGGGCTAACTATCCTATGGTGTATATAGACTTGTACACCCCCTAGTAGGCCCTAGAGGCTAGAAAAACTCTCCCATAGGGCTAGTATAGTAAAAACCCAACACTTGGGGCCATTTGCACCAAATCTGGTATTATAAAAAGAGCTTCTTTTGGGCACCCCTCTCCCCATACGATTTTGCCCTAGAAAAAAGGAAAGAGAGAAGAGAGAAAAGGGAGAAAGAAGAAAGGAAGAAGAGAGGAAGGGAGAGTGAAGAAGAGGGAAGGTAGGTCATAGCTCTAGTGGGGCCCAAAGGAGACCGATTCTTGCAACTCCTCACCTCTTCCTCAACAAATCCTTCACCCACAACCGGAAGAGCCCCTTTCCACCGATTGAGTAGGTAAACCCTTATATCTTAGAAATCCCTCATGTTGAGGGTGGATTCACATGAGATTCTAACATGCAAGTACATTGTATTAGGATTCCGGCCGATCGATACCGAGTTCGGCGTTCATAGGTTATTTTCCAAGTCTTCAATGATCCATAGGTGCGGACTATTGTTCTTAGGTGGCCTAGCATCAATTTTAGTATGAGTTTAATAATTTTTCTTGCTTGGATGATGCATTTGGAGAATCTAGACAAACCTAGGGAAGACCCTACACTTAATCATATCGATTCACATGGAATGGTTATGGAATGTTGTTGCCTTTCGTATGATTTGGTTTAAATGGATGATTGCATGTACTTATCTTGTTTGGTTCTCATATGATGTTGCCTCATAGCATGTATGATCCATTAACTCTTGTGTAATTTGGTTCTATTAGGTATAGGAAGTGCTTAGCTTCCTCACTAACCCACACAAAACACATGCACTCTTGTTTCATGATATTGGTAGCTTTGCTTGATAGAAAAATCTAAATTGTATGTTGAGAAAATATGAAACATGATATTGTTTTATGCTAGATGATAACCTTGCTAGTTGATATGCTATAGATTACCATCAAATCCTTGGGTTGGCCAGGAATATGAGGAGAGTGAAGGTGGTCCAGTTGGCAGGACTGTCTTGAGGTTAAACCCATGGATTTGGGCGGGTGCGTGTGGGCGACAGTAGTTAGGCTACATGAGTTGCTCGTACCCGATGTCATCTGTCCCGTACTCGCCTAAACTCGTGCGGTCTAGCCTACTTACTGACCAACCTTGTTCGTTAACCCTGTTTGCTCACATATACATGGAACCTGGAACACCCTTCAACCATTGGAGCCCATTGCCAACCATTTGAAATCGATCCACTGACTCGAGAGTCGGCCTATGCTGGGGTGATGGGCCTCCCCGTAGTGACCGCGAGTGATCCCACATTTCAGCACTCCCCATGTGCTTGAAGTCGGGGATGGGGGAACCCAACGGGATCAAGGATCGCGGGGCTTTGGCCTCACACGTTAGGGGGCCTTGGCCTCGCAACTAGTTCAGGGCATTGATACGTAGGGTGTATCAGATTCTCCAACCTGCTGGATGAATGGACCTAACTAAGAACTCGGCTAACATGATCACATTGCATCGCACTAGCTAGGGTGGCGACTCGACAGTCGAGGTCGCTCTGAGGGAGTGTTGGTCATACGCGATCGTTAGATGGAGTCGCTTGAGGGAGTGTTATGGTGAGGGCATGCATCATATCATCTATCATGCATACGCATTAATAAGATTAGTTAGGTGTTTATGAATGATTGTCTTTTATTAAATGCATAATATAATTGATGTCTGTTACAACTTAAGACTAATAGCACCTACTGAGTTGATCACTCACTCCCACTCTAGGACGATATTTTAAAACACCAACCAGACTCTCCCATAGTGCAGGTGACGCAGATCACGAGGAGCCTGACGGCGCGAGTCTTGACAAGGAGGACGAGCTGTCCTACTTCCAATTGATGGGCGGTTCTCCATCGGCCAAGCAGATGGATTTTTGGATTGCTGGGTGTTGGTCTCAGCATATTATTCTTTTTGGACATGTAATTCTTTTTGGTGATTTTGTTGGGTAATGCCTTGTGCGACCTGCTTATATTCTTTTGGACTTATATATGTTTGCTCTTTTCATTTCAGTAGACTGGATGTGATTGTGCTTCATGTTCCAAGTAATTCCATGCTGCGCATTTAAAACTGATTAAATGTAAATTAATAAAAATTGGTTATAAGTGATACTCGGGAACTTGGGAGTCGAGTGTGTACACAACCCCCAATTTTCAGGGCATTACATCTTCCTCAATCGGAGTGGAGCTGCACCCTGCCGAGATGCAGCGAGCTGGGGCGATTTTCGGTCAGATTTGGGGGTACCTGCTGGCCATGGTTAAAGAAGAAAATAAAGGAAGAAAGTGAAAGAAGGAAACGGAGGAAGAAAGAAAGAGAGGAAGAAGTGAGATTGAGAGAGGAAGAAGAGTAGATAAGAAGTAGGAGGCGTTGCCTCATTGTAGTCAGGTCATTGGGCTACCAGGTGAGTTGGGCTGATTCCGTCAACACTCGGGGCATCTCAGGTGAGTTCTGGTCAGCACCAGCCAGGTCTAGCCCTGTGAGAATGGCAGACGAAGCTGGAAGTTTAGCTTTGAAGATGTGCAGGCCCAAGTCGAGCCATCTGGGCCGGGTTGTGAGTATCGGGCCTGGTTCGGTCCATGTTAGGTGTGAGTCTGGTCTAGTCCAGACGTTTCTGGATTTCCAGCAGATGGAAAATGTAGAAAGGAAGAAAGGAGAGAAGGAAGGAAAGAAGGAGGAGAGAGTGGAACTAGAGATGGTGAGCCGAGTTGACTCAACCGAGTCTACTCAGTTTGAGGGCAATCGGGGCTGGTGTCATTTGATGCAGCAGCACCTATGAGCCTCTATTGGAGAGACCTTGATCCCATCTAGTATCAGAGAAACTCGACCTCATATCTCGTGGTATCGAGCCGCGTAGCCATGTTTGAGGATAGAGTGTGGATCACACCAAGGGCACTAGGTTGGCAATTGAATTGGGTGGAGTTGGACCAATTTAGATTGGGGCTGAAGTGGGTTGGACCAAATCACTCTTGTAGGTAAGTTACCATTAACATTATATGGGTGTAGATTTGTTGAGGTTAGAACTAGACTAGGTTGCTTTGGCTCACCTTGGATCGAGTTAAAGTCGAATTAGAAATCTACTTCTGCTTAAATTGAGCAAATTAAGGTAGAATAGCATCTTAACTTGGATTAATTTAGATTTGTTAATTTCCCTCCCAGATTTGATTTATTTCTATTACAATTATCATTTTCACCACTATTAGCATTAATTAGGATTATTAATAGCCATTAGTAAATTACCTATATTAATATCGGTTATTATATACAGATTTCAATGATCAAATAAAGGTGTTTTATTCTTCATTCTTAAAGATCGCCCTTAATAGTAGAGCACACTATTTATTTCCATTACCATGATCACTAGTGTCATATTAACAAATATTAATTACATCATTACCATGAAGTTATTAATATTAGCATGGCATCCAGCACCTGAAAACATTATCATTAATAATAGATTATACTATTTTATTACCATTGTAATACATATTATTACCAAGGTTGTAAATATTAATTAATTACTATCGTTACGTTGTAACTAACTATATTATTACATTGTGTTGAAACCACAAACATAGTAGTACAACTCCTAGAACTAAACCCCAAGACGAAACCCTAAACCTAGGTAACCCAACCCTAAGTTGAGACCTTAACCAGGAATAGCGTATAAAGCTTGAATCTAACTACACAATTTCATAATTGGTGATAGGATTTGACTCCAAGGGCGCGCACGCGCTTCCTAGCAACGTTAGTGGGTGATTCGATTCGTAAGGTGATGATTCTTCCCATTGAGCTTTCCATCTTCTCATTAGCTTAGGTTATAGTTTTTATTTTTATTTACAATTAATATCTCCCTTTTATAATCACATGTGTTAGCTGATGGAAATTGAATTGCTATGTTACATGCTTAATGTTCGTCCTGTATATTTGTTCATGCTTGTGGATTATTTATGGATTGCTTATGGACTTTAAACTGGTACATTAGTGGGAAACCCCTACCTATAAATGTACACCCATACTTGGGATGTAACCCGATTGGTTGTGATCGTAATGGACCTTTGGCTTAGTGGTTATTGAATGGTGGTTTAAATTGACCATTAATGTGGGCCTACTATCCAGGTTTGTTGTGTCCAATGGTTTTTAAAGATGATCTTTATCGTATGGTTTAGATATTCGCCCTATGTGGCATATTTTGATACTCGCTTTACGTGGTTTTGTTTGATATTTTCCTTATATGGGTTTGATGTTTTATACCATGCAACCATGCGATAGTAAGCCCATATACTGTAATATAATTGGCCACTAGTCGACGGATTTCCATTAAACATCCTAAGATGGTAGCCTCATGGTCAGGGATGGTAGTCATACGATATTATGCCCGAGCCATCGGCTTACGCTGGGCCATGCGCTCTCTGTAATGACAGTGAGCTTATTTAAATCGACTGGTTGCAAATGGACTAATAATGGGTTAGCACATCGTGCATACATGACATATTACGATGGCTTAGATCATTTTGCCCCACGATTACATTGAATGTTGTGCTTATGACTAATAATTTGATTGTGATAATGACTCGGATTATCATGCCCTGCGATTACGCTGAATGTTGCGCTGATAACCAGTCTTATCCCTGGGTGACAACCCTAATGTTCGTCTGGATGTTTTACCCGGGACATAGGCTGTTTGGATGTTTTACCCGGGCCGACGATTGCATTCATACATCCATGCATATAATAAGACTGCATTTACTCTGTTTTGGCTGTCTGGATATTTTATATTATTTCTTACCTAATGCGGCGGTGTGTAATCTTGAGGGGAATTCACACTGAGTTGGCCACTCATCCATTAAATATATAACCGTACAGGTAGCACAGGTGACCCAGGTGAAATTCATGTTTATATTGACGAGGAGCAGACTACATTTGACAGAGATATATGATTGTGATTGCTAAGGGTTGCTACAGGATTTCACAATTCAAGATTTTTACAATTTACCTTGTTTCATATGTATTGTTATTTCATTTTGTATTTGTAAGAATGAGGACATTGGTTTGTATAGGTCATTATGGGCAGTTTCTTGTATAACCTAAATGTAAATGAAATTTTTCTTTATGTTGATTTGTCCATCCTACGCTCATCTGTTAACTCTGATAAAGGAATATATATATATATATATATATATATATATATATATATATATATATATATATATATATTGAATCTGACCATCCTTTAAGGTTAACACTCGGGTTTTTGGGAAACGAGTCGTATACTCGGGTCCTGAAAAGTCGGGACGTTACACTCACCCCATCTAATGTCCATTAGGGACAAATTTCAATGGCCCATGCATACCATCAGAGGTGTGGGAGAAATCTGATGTTGGAGTTCTCTCAAACGTCATGGCATTTAGAAGGCGCTAATCCTTGCGATTAGCAGAAGACGTTTCCAGAAGCGGAATGGCTATAAATAGCTGTGGGTTAGGGCGAATCCCAAGGTAAGATAGAGAAAAGGAAAATGCTAAGTGTAAGAGAGAGATAGATCACCGCTGGTGCGAGTTGCAAGCTCGGTAGCAACTCGACTCAGCCTGGGTCGTTCAAACATTGGGGAGAACAGAGAGAGAAGTGAGATTGAGAGGGAAGGAGAAGGAATAGAGAGAAAAGGGAGAAGATATAAAGAGAGAAAGCAGAGGAGCCCAAGAGAGGAAGTAGCTACTGGAACGAGTTTCCAGTTGTTGTCCAACTCAGCAACTTCACTCGGCTCTATAGACGACGAGTCAGAACCAGTTTCTGACTCATTTTTATTATCGAGTCGTAAACCATTCGCAGGGGCAAATGTGGAAGTCGTGCCAGCCTACCCCGTTCTGATCCGACCGAGTTCGCACCACCCCAACTCGTCACACCAGACGCACTCCATCCTTGTCTACCATCCCAAACCCATTTTCAGCTTCCAAGCAATGTCCTCATCAAGTAACCTCGTCAATCTTCCCTCAGTTTTTGTCAAAATACCTCTGCTCAGCCGACTATGCTCACAACCATCTCAACTCGGTCATGAGTTGAGTGACTCCGTTGCATGTTTTGGGGTGGAAACCCTGATCCAACTCCATGGCGGTGGTTGGTTTGACCCAATACAACTGCACCATCAAGCATCTCGAGTCGATCTTGGCTACTGCTTGAATATCACACCAAATCATTGGAAGAGTCGACTGAGTCGAGCGGTTACTGAGTTAGAGACTCCTCCACATTTCATGTGAAACCTTGACTCAAGTCGAATCTGAGGACCCTTCCAATTCAGCCTCTCTACGCCTTTAAGAAGGACCAACAGGTAACGAAACCAATCCTACCTCTGTCATAGTTCCATATCTAAACTAGTTGTTTACCTAACTGAGTTAACTCAGTGATTAACCTCTGAAATAAACAATCAGAGCATGTCCCTTACCTGAAATCTGAAGCACTCACTATACATCCAAGACCCTAGCAAGTTACTATAACAGGTGAGTTTTCTTAGAAAAGAAAATCAATTAGTTGTGTTCAGTCGAGTCAACTCGGTATCGACTCGCTGATGCCTTGCAATGACTTACCAGAATTTTATAATATCCTATACAAGTTCTGTTTGTAGCTGCCATCTTTGAAGGATACTCTCCTTAAATCAAATTTAGACCGACTAAGAGAGGACAATCCTAAATAACCCATGGCCATTACATGTATTAGAATTTTAGTTAATCCACATTTACCCTAATTTAGGAACTCATAAACTCACCTTGCAAGAAGGTTCAAATCAAGAGGAACATCAACTCAAGGTGAGGGATATCCCACATGGCTTCCTCATTTCATGGAATTCTAAGATAGTTAAGCTTAGAAGTATAATGACCTTGTGATTGTATAGTAGTTACGTTTCTCTTAAATTTTCATTGATAATCATGTGGGTAATGTCCCACATTACTTCTTCATTCATTTAATTCATGATTAGTTTAAGCCTAAAATGTGGGAGGTGTTATAGTATTATTTACTTTCATTCCTATACCTTTATTTGTGTAGATGATCATGGAGGAATGTTTAGAACCCTGTTGCTCAAATTCTATTTTTATAGAATTTTATCTTAGAATTATCATACCACTGTTGTAGTTGTTTGATCATGGTATGCTTCTATTAATCATAATGTGAAGTAGGAAATCCTATTTAAAACTATTGCACTAATTGTGTGGTGAGGAACCACCTTTATAGCTTCCTATGTTCTTAAAATTTCTAAGCTAGTTTGAATCTAACATGTGGTAAAAATTCAGATTATGGTGAGTTAAATCTACTATTCGACTGAATACTTTAATCCTGTCCATGACTACATTTATTCTAGTTATCATGACATTACATGGATAGTTATTTGCTTATGAGAATACTTCTAGTAATGTGACGTGAGTCTTGCAAACTTCATTTCACTTTTTATTATAAGTCCTATGATGAAGATTATGTATGGAATATTCTCCTTATGGGAATGATAGAACGTACTCTTAGTAAAGCTAAACTGTCTAATCCTACTTGAGATTGACATTTTGTATTGGTAAGCAAGCACTTGGACCTAGAGAAATTATCAAGATTTAAATGAATCCATGCTTGGATGGTGGATATCTTGCTTTAAGAATGCCTGTGATTTAAAGAGTTATTTTACAAAGTCTAAAGAATGTACTTAAGTATCATAGTGCATGACATCCATGCATGATATATGAGCTTTTCTGAGTGCTCGATGTAAGCCACACTCTGCACGATCTACTGATGGTTCTATCACTTCAGTTAAATTTTCAGAATCTGTGCATTGGGTCACTTTGGGCGTTCTTGTTTTATATGAGGCTTTTCCGGGATTAGACACTCCTCGGGCGTACCCTGTGTATTTTTTCAAGAATTAGGACATCCTTGGGCTCTCTCACTTGCACGGTCTTTTTCAGGTACTCTACCTACTGCACGACCCTTTATTTTTGACAGCTGGATGTGCATCCCCAGATCTGTGATTTGAGCGTACATTCATGCACCCATATATTATTCACATGTTCATGAAATTTCTATTATGATTGTAAATGTTAGTTTAAACTATTTTGGAATGCTTTGACATGTATGAATCCTTGCGGGAAATTCCCACTGAGTTTTCACTCACCCAATCATGCGGTTGCACCAAATAGACATAGGAATGACGGAGGAAGATGACGCCTATGACAATACTCCTGGCGCAGCTGAGGAGGAGTATGGAGAGGAGGAATCGTATGCTGACATGGTTGAGCCGTTGGAGCTCAACTAATGGTATACAATCTATTTGCTTTCATATTTCAGACACTACTTTCATTTGCTTTAGTTTGAAGATTTGTAATTAAAAATCCCCTGCTGAGGGATCTAGCTTTACTTTCTTACTTTTTTATCTTCACTTGCATATGTTGCACCCTTCTTAACAGTTTATATAATGGTTACATTTCGATGCTATGAAATATGTTAGACTTTGGATGAATGGTAGTTGTATAGTATGACGTAACCCTCGTGATTCTCGTACTCGAGCAATCATCCTCGGGTTATGAGAATTAGGGTGTTACATTAGGTGAGAGGTAGTGTTATATTAATCAATAAACAAATATGTCTAAGACATTATATTTTAATTTTATTCATGCTTGATCATCTTTAGTGATCTAAATTAACTTCATTAAAACTGATTGACACAAGTTTATATAATTATTGACAATTCGGCACCAAAGCTTTACTCATCTGATTCGGTATAGTAGAAGTGATAAAAGTCGAAAGACAATAAGGAAATCTCTCTATGATAATTGCTAGATAATGCCCACAAAATTTATTAACATTTAAATGACATAACAAAATACTCATATACATGCAGTTCTTGTTGGGGATTTGTGCTGCGGAATCACACAAATCTAGATCTAAGATATCAATCCAATGGCACCAAGCAATCACAAGAGAAACAAAGATTTAACGTGGAAAACCCTTGTGGGGAAAAACCACTGCACAAAGGGACAGAATTCCACAGTGAAAGCATAAATTACAAAGAGAGAGGACTTACCCGATTCGAACAACCTCGAATCTCACCCTTACTACACCCTTTAGAAATCCTAAAACTCTTTTAGGAACCCTTGGAAAACTTTTAAAAAGCCTTAGCATAACCTAGAATAGCCCTAGGGACCTCTATTTATAATTTAGGAAACTCCCATTCCGCACCTCTGCGAAACCGCCTCAAAATTTACGCAGTCCGCACAAATCCGCACTGTATCTGCGTAACCCTCAACTAGTTGAAGAAGGGCATCGATACTTTGAGAGCATGACGAAGGATTATGGCCTGGTGCCAAGAATTGAGCATTATGGGTGCATGGTTCGAGCTGTCCTCGACTGGTCGAGCAGCGTGGGAATTATAGATTTAAGACATTTGATTACAACAATCTCCACCATGTCTTCAATCTTCAACCGTATAATTTCTTGACATCTTTTCTTATCTCTACATTACATCATAGCTTCTCGTGCACACTCCGTCTTTCTTTTCCGCCATCGCCAATCCCAGAGAAGTTGCGCATAACTTTAACTTTACTGCAGGAACGACCTTGGATATCATGTTTTCCGGATTCACACAGGTGTAAATTTTTTCCAGAGTTAACGCCTTATTCCTTAAGCACCTGTCGGATAACATGGACATCCAACTAATTACTCCACCCGTTAGTACAATCGAGTAACTTAAAGTCGACTTCTTAGAATCCACACTGCCTGCGTAATCTAAATCCACATACCCTTCTAACTTTGTTCTTGTTTTCTCAAAAGTAAAGACGTAGTCTTTTTTCTATCTCACCGCTACCCGATATTACTTGCCGGGGTATTTGCTCACAACATTGATAGCCTGTAAAATAACCGGTCTAATCCAGACCATGACATATACTGCCAACCGCATTCGAATAAGGCTCATGAGATATATCCTATTTTTCCTCATCTGTTTTGGGACATGTTCTGAGGAAAACTTGAGTAGAGACGCGTATGAAATGCTTTGCTTGGTCCATCACATACTTGATCAATACCTACCCAAGGTATTCTACCCGTGATTACCAAAGCCTACTCCTCTTCTAGTCTCAATGCTGAGAACCATCTTTGCAACCCCCGATCCATCATCCTGAATGTCCCACATAACCGAATCTAAAGTCCATTGATTTCAGACATGTCATAATTGGCGATCTACATGTCATCAACATACAATACCTGATTCACCCTGAAGGAATCAAACCACTTGCTTAGGCGACAGGTCGTACCAGAACCTCCTGCAATGTTTTTTTCTCAACTTCTTTAACTTCGAACCGCTCTGGTTGCTTCATGTAGATCTGCTCTTCCAATTTCCTATACAGAAGTGTAGACTCCACATCCGTCATTCCAGTTCAAGATCGCATTGGCCAACCAGCGCCCATCATGAATCTAATAAATACCTGCTATACCGTCTGTGTGAATATCTCTGAGAAGCTGATCCCTTCTCTCTGAGCATAACCCTTCACTACCAACTTCTCTCCGTATCTATGTTGTATCCTCTTGAAGATCCACCAGCATCTAACCGCTTCTCGGTTCACTAGAAGCTCCACTAGCTCCCATGTGTTGATCTGGTAGAACGAGTCCATCATATCACCTATAGTCACCTTCCACTTCTTAGCACCAGGCTCACCTTCCACTAATTTATTAAAGTTACTGATGTGAGCCTCCAAATCTCCACTCTTCGCCATCTTGAAGTTATACCACTACCACTTCAAGTGTAGGTGATTTTCAGAGAATTTTTTTGCATAAACATCCTCTAACTTTGCCCATAACTTAGCTGCAGTTTTCTCTCTCATGACATTGTAGAGAACCTTATCCGTGAGATATAAACGGATCGATGATAAAACCTTCTTTTCAATAGTATTCCATTTATCATTAGTCATAGTAGACTTTCTCTCCTTAAGCACCATTTTCGCCTTACTTGATTAAGGAACTGATCATCTTGATCTTCCATAACTCAAAATTATTTTTCTCTGAGTACTTCTCAATCTCATACCTAGTGCTTCCCATTGATGCTAATCCCTCAGATTCAGATCTGTGCCCCAACGATTACTCTGATACCACTTGTTGGGAATTTATGCTGCGGAATCACACAGATCTCGATCTAGGATAGCAATCCAATAGCACTAGGCATACACAAGACAACACACAGATTTAATGTGGAAAATCCTTTTGGAAAAAAACCTCGGCACAAACCGACAAAATTCCACTATAAAAATAGAAATTACAAAGAGAAATGACTTACCAGATTCGAACAACCTCGAATCTCACCCTTGCTACATCCTTTAGAAATTCTAAAAACATTTTAGGAACCCTTAGAACCTCTTTAGAAAGCCTTATAATTACTTAAAAAAGTCCTAAGGACCCCTATTTATAGTTTAGGAAACACCCCTTACGCACTTTCTAAAAAACCGACTAAAATTTACGCAATCTGTACAAAATCTGCACAGTATCTGCGTAACCCTTGACTAGTCAAGTCAAGTCCTCGACTAGTCGAGCAGCCCCCTCGATCGGTTGAGCAGCACGAGAATTACAGATTTAAGACATCCGATTACAACAGTTCTTACATATTCCATTATCGAGATTTTCATATCATATAAACCTCAATGAATTGTAATAATAATAGTACATTCTAAGGGTTAATTTAGATACCATCAAATAATTACTTTTTCTACTTATAGCGGTGGATAAGTAACTAATTTGAGATAAGCAAGTTTGGTTTATGATCACTTATAAGTAGCTTTTTTTATTTAGAGTTACTTAGGACCCATTTCGATACCACAAAATAAGTTATTTTTCATACACAATAGTAGATAAGTAACTTATTTGATATAAGTTTGGTTTAAAATCAATTATAAGTAACTTCTTTACTTAAAGTTGCTTAATTACTTCAGCTTAATAGGTAGAAACCAAAATAAGTTACTTGAGGCAGAAATAGCTCATCTTATTATAATCCAAACGCTCCCTAAGAGTCATGTTATACAACAGGTGGCTCCACCATGATGCGATGAGCGTACAATAATGTACATGTATGTGATAATGAACAATAGTGTGATAGTTCAACTTCTGCACAATATACTTACATCACAACATATATGTATTATGTCTTAGTCTGCTAGTGTCATGCAATGGAAAATGCATGCTGCAGTGTTTATCAATCCATCTCCGTTGTGTAGTTTCCTTGTTGTATAACACGCGCGGGGCAATGAAGGTCACAGTAAAATCTATTTTCATCAATTTTTTTTTTAATCTATCAAAAAGGTGATAATTGATGTTTCGATATTATTATTAGGCTCATGGCAACAAGATAGCACGTGGTCCACTCAAATTAACTATACGATAGAAAAAGTGGCCAATCTACGTACGTGGTTCGATGGAGATGATTTATTGATGTACATGCGAGCTCAATCAAGCAAGAGAATGGGCCCACCTCTTCCTTCTCTTATCTCGTCTTCACGTGGTGAGCGATGGAGGGCTGGCAGCCTTATAAGCTACCATGTATGGGTGGGCCCCACCAGGAGTTGCCCCCAACACATGTCCCATGCATGTGTTCGACAAGGTGAAATCGATCCGATATTTTCCTCTATTTATGGCATCAATCATTTTCATTTCAAACATTTGTGGGGTGCCCATCAATTATTATTGACATGCCCAATAACTTGGATGGTCTGGATTATGTGCATGCCCGCCCCTTATGTGAGACGAGTCACTGCCATTGATTATAATGTGTAAATGCACTCCTTTTAGTCCATTCGACTTGTAAAACTATAGCAATCCACTGTCAAGAAGCATGCATTCACTTAATCCTCACTGTTCAAATCATGGGGCCCATCACGGCTGATGGGCAACCAAGAGGCCACAAAGACATCCCAACCGTTCAATTGGTGGCTACGAAATGATGGCTGGAGGAGGCAGCCAGTAATTCGACTTAGCAATGACGTCTGCAATACTGTTGAATGAGGCTCACCACGTCCAATGCATGAGTCACCGTCATTTTGAAAATGAGGTGAATCACCGTATCTTAATTCCACTCCTTTCCGCTCATGAGAATAAAAGTCCATCCACCCGGGCTGCCTGGAAAACAAATTAGATAGATTAAAAACAAAAAATCATTTGATCAATCATTTCCTCTAAACAAGCTTAGGACTGCAACTTGAGGATGGGTTGGGTCATCAGGCCCACAGGTTGACGTAGGGTCAGAAAACTCCTAACCCAATTTTAATTCGGGTTGGGTTTGGGCTGAGCAAATCAGGTTGGGCTAAGCCCGGTTAGGAATAATCACATTTATTTGGTCCGGTTGAGGACTGGCGAATTTAGAGTGGGTTGGGTTTTGATTTGGGTTTGAGTTGGGCGCCTCGGTTTAGACTTATGATGAATAGGCCTTGCGTTCTAGTAGTTGTCTGTCCCTTTCTATCCGTCACCCTTCTGTATGTATTAGTATACTAAAGTCGCCACCTTCCTGAATCTATTCTATTGAAGTGGAGTCCTCGAGAATGATGATGTGGCAGCGAACTGACGAGTCCGGTAACCAGCTCCACCTAAGCAGGCAAGTACGCTGTGGATCAAGTTGTGCTTTTTTTGCAATGGATAGCATATCAAGCCCTGTTTGATGAGGAGGGAATCTACCTCCATTCATCTTTGGGTTGGTTCAGCTACGTGTGTTTGCTCCTGGTTGAATGGGTCCGTCCAGACTCCACATCTCAAACAGTTGAACTGCTATTACCGAGTGATAAGGCATGGCTCCACTCGGTATGGGTCTGCCCTGGCAACTATTACAGTTTCTGCTAAATGACTGTTGTTCGTATGCACTCACTTACCATCTCAAAGGGATAAAGGAATCATAGCTTTACACTAATTTACACTTTCACTAATTAAAACATCGATATGCACTATTTCTTTTCCAGCCGGGTTGAATTGAGGTTTTGGTTCGGGTCCCCTGATCTGCACCTGTAGTCTGAAATCTTTGATTGTTTATCTATCACTTGAACCGTCCATTAGATACTTGTCCATCAGTCACTTCAATCATTATATCAATGCCGTTTTTGGTTAGTAAATTATCAAGTTGGTCCCATTGACTTGGACAGTTTATGTTGAAACAAGTATGCTCTTTGGAAGGAAAAGTTCTACTAGAACGTGCATAAAGTCCTTTCTCAATCATCTAACTAGTGTTGTTGATGGGCTGAGTTCAAGTAGGGCAAAGGTCTCTCCAAGCCTGGCGGGCAAAGTAAAACCCTGTCTGAGTTCGATTGGGTCCATGACGTGCCAAAATAAATAGGCCTGGTCGAGCCTAGGCCTGAATGATTATGCATGGCCTGGGTGCAAGTCTGGCTGCTCTCTTTCGTGCAAAATCTAGCTGCTTGTTTGACGTGCCCAAATAAAATTTCAGTGAACTCAATTGGGTAGTAATTTAGTACCCTTTATTGTACTGAGTAAAATTAGTGGGGTGATGTAGAGTGGGTCAACGGACACTTTTATGTCCAAGATGGACCAAAGAAGGCCCGATCAGAGGTGGAAGTCATCAAGACCATCGGAGCCTTAAAACAGGCATATCTTGCAAAATCAGAATGAGTTACTGGACGTAGATTTTGGGGTAGGATGAGTTACTTTAGCCAACCAACCCAACTATGCCCGGTTGCCCACGCCGAATTTGTGAGATTTCATTAGATCGACGGTCGAATTTTCTATTTATTATTATTATTATTATTTTTTACTATTTTTAGTAAGTTTTGGTTTGATTGTAACTCTTCATCTATTGGGCTTTAGGAGTTGTGTCGAGCATGAAAAGTGTTTAGAAAAATTAAGAGAATGACGTGGTTATATCGCATAGGACACTTACTATAAATAGTAAATTTTCTATTTATAGTTATTTACGAATTTTAGGGAGTTTTAGTTATAGTTTAATTTCTAAATTTATTCCAAGTATTGGTATCACTATTTAAAGCGTCGTAGATTTGTTTATTTCAATCATCAATAAATTTATTTGAAATATTTTAGAATTATTTATATTTCTTTTCGTCATGGATTCGAGAAGTCTCTGTGAGGAGTCTAGATAAGCTCCGTAGATTCGGAATAGTTATCCTTGAAGAAGACGGTGATCAACCTCATCACATTCATCCTTGCGTCATGGGGACTATCATGTATGCATCTTATCTATACTTTCAATCCATTTTTTCAGATAATTTTAGAGCATGAGAGTAAATTTGAAGCATTCAAAGCTTAAGTGGACCACACCAAAGAAGACAATGGGAATTGAATGCCTATTGTTGAAAAATTCCTATGGGCCACATAAGTTTTATCAAGCTGGTATTTGTGTTTTCCTTTCATCTATATCTCCATGACCTTATGATTCCGTTGGATGATAAATAAGCATCATTGTCGGTCATAGGAGGGTTTCAAAGGTGGATGTCATTATCCCCACTATTTTCTATACCGTGGTCCACTCGAGCTTTGGAAATGCTTCAATTTTGGTCTCATGACCTAGTATAAGCTGGTAAAATGGATAGGCAACATAAATGAGATATTTACATCATGTGTGGCCCCTCTGAGTTACTCAACGTGTAATCTTTCAGAACCTAGCGCAGTATTGGTGGGTGCTGGAAAAAACTCCATAGGTTTTATCTATTCCCTTTATTTATTTTCAGACTATTTTAGGATATGAATTAAAAAAAGAAGAAGCAGATCCCAGATCCTCATGTGAATCACATTAGAGGAAATAACAGTAATTGAACTGCTTACGGTAGGGGTCGCGAGAGAGCAGAGCCCACTGCCTTGCTATAATTGCAAGTTTCTTATAGTCATGATTGCTGTCATAGTCAACAACGGTTGAAACTTTCAAGAAAATACTTAGAATCGGAAGGACAATCCTCCAAGTGTACTAATCTACCCTAAATAGAGAAAGATGAACCAGTAGAGTATACCAGGGCACTTGAAAGAACCATGTCAAAGGTACTCCGCGAAATGACCCCGTAACTTCAAGAGAAGGGTGGACGACCACTATTAAAAACTTATCGGGGGACAAAAGTTTTGGATTAAGCTGGTATTTATGTTTTCCGATAATGTCTGTGTCACTAATCAACAGGTTGGTTGGCAAATAAACTGCCCTAGAAAATTTTTAATGGGAAGCATTCAATCGCCAATCTTAATGGGCCCGACTTGCTAATAGGCTGTTAGATGCCGACCGACCCGGCCAGTTTGTAAACGGGGTTAAATGCCGGTACGGGTCCAACCTCGGGGCTAGTATTCAAGCCCAAGCCCGGAGGCCCAAGAGGCAGACCGGGCTCTTGACAGCCCTACCTCTAACCCTTCACCCGCGCTATCAAAGTTCAGTCCCTCTTACATAGAGAGAGACAGAGAGAGAGGGAGGGAGGGAAGAGGAACTTCCCAAAATGGGCTCTTTGAATCGAGCTTCGAAGGCGCTGAGATCCAGATACCGATCTCTTCCATCTCTTTCTTCTGCTGCATTGGATGCATGCAATTCCAGCTACTTTGGCGTTTCTTGGCATGGTTTCTGCTCCAAATCTCGCAATCCTAACCGTGAGAACGTTGTCGATTTGAGCCAGTACCCTCCGGAGAGGATCCGCAACTTCTCCATCATCGCGCATGTCGATCACGGAAAATCAACGCTCGCCGATCGCCTCTTGGAGCTCACTGGGACCATCAAGAGGGGCCATGGCCAGCCGCAGTACCTCGATAAGCTGCAGGTAGTTACCCAAAAGAAAAAGAAAAAGCTTTTCTAATTGAGTTCTTTTTCACCTGTCACGACTCAGGATTGAGCGATTGTAGCTGCTCACTGGCGCCCAAATGCTGAGTAGTCTGATGATCGGAACCGCCCATGTTGTGGATTCTATTCTAGATCGACTACCTTAAGAAACTTACTCTGAACGGATGGTTGTGACCATCACTATCTATAGATGAATTTAGAACAGTGAAAAGAAGATTTTCAGTGAAAACCAGTTTATGTCCATGAGTATGGCTCGCATACACAGAGAATTGAAGCTTTCTGGAAGGTCTCCCAATTACTATATGCTTTACCGATGCAAAAAGACAACATAATCTGACACTTCCTATTCTTTGTATCTTCTCTCCCTACGATTGATTTAGTGCAGCTGTTGCTCTCGTATTAGCTAGTAATGTCATGCAAATCTGCCTGAAATGTGAAATTCTCCGAACTTTGAATTTACTTTGTGTTGCTTTCTAGTGAACATTTGAATCTAAACTGGTTATCCCAATACATGTTCCAATTTCCTAGATGTAACTTGGAGAGCAGATGAAAATTTTCCCTTCATCTCAGCTCTTGGTGATCTCCGTGGCCATTTTCTTGAGCCATTCTTGGCGTTTGGCTTGAAACTTTTTCACGAGTTCTCTTATGGTGGGGCTCTGCGGACCAGTCTCAGAGCCAAGCTCTCTTGGGGTTGATGACTCCAAGAATCTCATGAAGTGTTTTTTAAGGGATCGGTTTAAAAATTGCTACAACTTGCTGGCTAGCTGCTGTGATGGCTGGTATCTAGTTTCTTGTGTGCCACTTGTAGGTAACCTGTTTGTATCTTTTTTTTCCTGAAGGGGTTGAACTTGGGTCTCCCTGATGCTCCTTCTTTGATTTGATGTGAACATTTCCATTGATAATTGGGCCTTTTTCTTGTTTACTTAGAGGTCATGCATATCATTGTTTTCTCTGTTTTTCGGGCTACTTTACTCATATCAATCTCTGGGTTTATAATTGCTTTAAAATTTTTGTTGTTTGGTCAACTTTACTCATACAGATCTCTGGGTTTGTAATTGTGTTTAAACTTCTGTTGCTTGGTCAACTTTACTTTGATAGATCTGTGGGTTTGTAATTGCTTTTGAACTTGTACTAAAGTTTGGTTTCTTTCACAGAAAAATAATATCTGTATTATGTTATCATTTATCGGTCACTTTTGTTGGTTGGAGACATGTTGATGACCGAAGTATAAAATGATTATCTAAAATCCGTTTATTTCTTATTCCATCTTCTTTATTTTATATTTGTGTTATCAATTGCTTCTGATCTCCTTTTCATTTTCTTAGGTAGAAAGAGAAAGAGGAATAACAGTCAAAGCTCAGACAGCAACTATGTTCCACAGGCATACATTCCATGGTCCTGATGCTACTAATACAGAAGAGCACCCGATCTTTTTACTCAATCTAATTGACACACCTGGTCATGTGGATTTCAGCTACGAAGTATCAAGATCCCTTGCTGCTTGCCAGGGTGCACTTTTGGTAGTGGATGCCGCCCAAGGTGTTCAGGCACAGACAGTTGCAAATTTTTATTTGGCTTTTGAATCTAACCTGACTATTATTCCCATCATTAACAAAATTGACCAGCCAACTGCTGACCTTGATCGTGTGAAGGCCCAGTTAAAATCCATGTTCGATCTAAATCCTGAAGATGCTCTTTTAACTTCAGCAAAAACTGGTCAAGGCCTTGAGCATGTCCTTCCTGCAGTCATTGAGCGGATACCTCCTCCTCCTGGAAAAAGTGATTCGCCTTTACGAATGCTTCTCTTAGATTCTTATTATGATGAATACAAAGGAGTGATCTGCCATGTTGCAGTTGTTGATGGTGCTCTGCACAAGGGGGATAAGATTGCATCTGCAGCAACTAGCCAGGTTTACGAAGTTTTGGATGTTGGGTTCATGCATCCTGAGCTGAAGCCTACTGGAATGCTGTTTACTGGACAAGTGGGTTATGTTGTCAGTGGCATGCGTTCAACCAAAGAGGCCCGTGTTGGAGATACTCTTTATCATGCCCGAAGCATTGTAAAGCCTCTTCCTGGTATGTTTAACTCTAGCTTTACTGCACATTGTTAGTGCTATTTTCTTTTCTTGTGCAAGTTTTGCATGCCTTGGTCATTCCAGTGCTTTATTGCCATTCTTATTGTCAGGAGTGATTGCTATAAGTTCCTGCCATGCAGCTTGGACGTTGACATGTGTCAGGGTTTGACTTGGCCATGAGGTCTCAGACCAGGGACCCTAGTAAAATTCCAACATGGTGACACATTCATAAAATTATATAATTATATTGAAACATTTATTTATGTATAAAATTTTAGTACTAATATGCAAAAGATATAGAAAGATGTGTCTGAAAAACTGGACATATACTAAGAGCTATATTAATAGTTTACCAATACTGCTAACACATGAGAATAAGACGGACCCACAGACACAAATACACACACACACATGCCCGCCCACCCGCCGTGAACAATATAAATCTTTACGAACACTGCTAAAGTAGATGCTGGCTAGAACTCAGAACTGTCACTTGTATCTGACATGTGTATCTCAGATGGGTGCCAAACTTGGTTTTTCAAGAAAATGGACTGACCTTGTTTATTGCTGCCTCGTTAGAGTTTGTTCAATGCGTATGGGTTTAAGTTCATAATCCTTTGGTAACTTCGGAAAATGAAATTACAAAAGTCTTATATATTTAATTTAATTTGAGGTGCTCCTAGTATACTGAGTGTCATTATGCTTGAGAATTGAGATGCTTTTCTTATATAGGAAGGATGCAAACTTCACATGTAAAAACACACAAAGAATACGGGCACTTGCAAAGGTGGGGTCATATATTCCAGAATTTTCAGTATTAAAAACAAAAAAAAAAAAAACACACGCACACACATAACAAAATGCTAAGCTTTCTCCATGTTTAGCTTGCAGATGATGCCAGGGTTTCTTTCCCTCTATCTTGAATCCATACATTCTCGAGCCACAAATGAACCATCCACAAACTATCTATGGTGAAGGAAAGCTCCCTGGATTTTAGAGATCACCCTGCAGCACCTTCTGAAGTCCTTCTAGAACCTTTGCCAAAATCTCGTATGGGCTTCCAATAAGGCTAACGGGTTTGACCCTGAAGTATTTCAAGCATTCTGCCCCTTTCATTGGGGCAAGGGCTATGAAGGTTTCCCCTAACTATGTGGACAATTTCTCTATCTTAGAACTCTGAAATGAGGTCCATCAGGGCCCACTTCACCTCTTCCTAAAACACTTGGAAGAGGGGAGTTGGGAATCCTTCAGGGCTGGGAGCAAGGTGTTCAGTAATGGTAGCAGTGGCTGTAACAGCCACTGCCGTTACCGTTACTATACGGGCAGTAACGGCCGTTATGTCATTTTTTAAAAAACCCTGTTTAAGGACCGTTATAGGCCATTACGGGTCTGTTACGGAGTGTTACGGTGCTGTTCTAGGCAGTTTTTCCTATAATGGCTGTTATGGCCATTATGACCCCGTAACGCATAACGGTTATGGCCGTTACTGTTACGTAAACTGTTTTTGTATACCCTGGCTGGGAGCCTTGTCTCTATCCAATTTTGAGAATGCAACTTTGAGCTCTTCTTCACCGATCGGCATTTTCAGCCAGTTTGCCTCTTCATCACTAGTCTTGAGTCTAGATTGTTAGGCATTGGACGTGTCCAAGCAGTGTCCTGTAGAAGGTTGGAATGGAATTTAATAATTCATGATTGCATGTCTTCTCCTCCACTCTTATGTCATCCACTAGAAGGCTTTGGATTTCATTGCTCCTTCTCCTCGGCTATGACATGAAAGAATTTTGTATTTTTCTCCCCCCTCTTTTAGCTTTACTGCCCTTGATTTATGATGCAAAATATTTTCTTTTTAATTCAAGCTCCCAAGCATCCTGGCTAGTTCTCTCCCACACCATTAGAAGCATATTTTTCTCCTTTATGTTAGTGTCCTGAGGCGTATCTTCATCTATATTGATCATCATCATCATCTAAGCCTTATCCCAACTAGTTGGGGGCTGCTATATTATTGATATGATTGAAATTATTTATAATCTTGATTAAATATGAAACAAAAGTAGATAGGCTAGGTGGAGAAGATGCACCTTGAATGAAATTGGATGCTTAGTGTGGAGAAATTAGGGAAAGCATGGCTGGATGATTCTAAATGAGTGATGGAAATTATTTTGAGCTAGATGCATGTAGTATGTAGAGCTTCGCAGAATTTCCTTATTGTGCGAAGGCATTAGTTTGTATAATTCAGACAACGGGTTCACATAATTTCTTTATTGTGCGAAGGCATTAGTTTCTTTATTTTGTATAGGGACTTTTTTTAGTTTGTAGTGTAGCTCTAAAACTCACTGACTCGAGTCAAAACTTGGTCCAGTCAACTCCACTGGGTGAGATTTCGAGCCTAGTCATTAGGAAACTAGGTTCAGTGATTCGGTCCAGGAAGACTCGTTGAATCGACTTACTAACTTGGTTGGCTTGACACGACTCCCAATGCCTCGTGCGAGTCACACGCCTTATCCATGCACTTTTGATTAAAATTAAAAAAGAACACAATTAAGAGTTGAATCCATGATCTATATGACTGAGGCAGACACTCCCCACCAGCAAGCCATGCAGCACTTGGCCCACTTTCCTATTTGTTAATATATTTTATAATTAACTTACAAAATCAAATAGAAGGGGAGATTTTATAGGATAGTTGTAAGACTAGCTTTGCTTTATTGGACATAATGATGGGTAGTTACAAACGACATTTTCATAGGATGAGTGTAGTTGAAATGGGGATATTGAGATGGATGAGTGGCAACACAAGGGAGGATAGAATTAGCAACGAATGCATTCAAGGGAACTTGAGAGTAGCAGCAATAGGTAATAGGATTAGGGAAAGTAGGCTTACACGGTTTGGTCATGTGCAAAGGAGACGAAGAGCTCATGAAGAACTGCGCTAGTCAGGAGTGAGTTGGTTTAAGTTTAAGGTTCCAAAGGAGCAAAGGGAAGGCTTAGAAGGATGTGGGTGGAGGTAATAAGAAAAGACTTGATCACCTATGGTTTAACTAAGGATATGGTCCTTGATAAAGTGGAATTGTGAAACATGATTTGCGTAGACCCCAATTGGTCTGGATAAGGCTTAGGTGATGGTGATGGTGATGGTGATGATGATGTAGGACAATTAACCACTTGCTCTAAAAGTTCGAACTGATAGAGCATGGCGAATTAATCCCTTTTATCTCATAGCCCAGGCCTCAAATCCATGGGTTAGGTCCTCGGCCGAACCCTCCTCATGGGCCATAAATCCATGGGCTCCGTCTCACACGAGCCACCCACCTCACACGGGCCCCAAATCCATGGGTTATGCGGGCCACCCACCCCAAGTATGCCCCTATATCCCACAGGCCACCCTACTTGAGCCCGGTGTGAAAATGCCCCTGCATTAGATGAGTTATTATCTATTGAGTTGAGTTGGCTTTAGTCTTTTAGTCGATCAGACCCGAATGAACATCGAGTTGGGTTGATGGGTTTTTAAACTGTGGTTAGTTGTATGAATTCCATTTGTCAATTCATAATGATTGGAGAGATGTGAGGAGTAGAGATTTAGTCTAAGTGATTGCTGCAGATTGAAACTTTACATGAATCCCTAATTCAATGGGTGTTGGTTTCCTTTCTCATTTCTATACTTTCCTCGATAACGTGGAGGGAGAGGGTTTACCTTATTTGACTAAAATATCTGCCTTTTAGGGACTTCGCAATATGATGTCAAATCAAGTAAGGTCGGTAGGGTTAGCAATGGGCCTGTCTTAGTTGGCTGACCCATCAGGCTTCCTGGTCTGATCCTCTTGGGAAGGGTTTTGCCTGATCTTTAGGTTCCGAGGTAGGGCCTGGGCATGAAGTTCAGCCCTGATTAATAAACAGGTTGGACCTGAGCCTGATCTTAAAGTTTGATTGGTAACTGTGGCTACTACAGCCTTGATAGTCCCAGCTTGAACCCTGGCAATTGTGAAGGTAAAGGCTAGTGGCTACAAAGCTTTTGCTGTTGATGCCATTTGATTTAAAACTAACTAGTCTGGACACATTCCTTTTGTCTGATATTTTTCTGATCACATTATGTGCTATTTTACTTTACAAGGTTTCAAGTCTGCAAAGCATATGGTGTTTTCTGGTCTTTATCCTGCTGATGGATCCGATTTTGATGCTCTCAACCATGCAATAGAGAGACTCACATGCAATGATGCCAGTGTATCTGTTACCAGAGAGAGCAGCACAGCACTTGGCCTAGGTTTCAGGTATGCATGGATATCCACCAGTAGTCTTTTTGCTACTTTTTTTTTTTTTTTAGCTTGTTAGTACACCCCACTGTCAGTTCACACTTACTTTAAAGAGTGTTGTTTATGCTCAAATGGGACATTTTGGGCCTGTTTGATTTGCTGTAATTCCCTGCAAATAAATGTAAATGGGTAATAATTAATTAATTTGGTATTTCGTGCAATAATGTATGGCCACTCAAATAAGTCTTGGTTTGCGGGATGTCATTACTGGGTCTACATGGCAAAACTCTGTGGGCCCATTATGATGTATATGTTTTATCCACACCATCCATTCATTTTGCCAGATCATTTTAGGGCATCAGCCCAAAAATGACGCAGATCCAAAGCTCAAGTGGACCACACCACAGGAAAAAAGTGGGAATATGATGCCCACCATTGAAACCTACGTGGGGCCCACTATGATGTTTATTTGACATCCAATCTGTTCATAAGGTCTTAGGTCACACAGACATGGATGAAGGGAAAACATTAATATCAGCTTGATCCAGAACTTCTGTAGCCTCCAAGAAGTGTTCAACAGTGGGCATTCAATATCCACTGTTTTCTGTACTGTGGTCCACTTGAGCATTGGATCTGTCTCATTTTTGGGCACGTGCCCTAAAATGATATGAGAAAATGAATGGACGACATGGATAAAACACATACATCAAGGTGGGACCCACAGTTTTGGTTTGGAAACACGTAAGAGAGGTGTTTTGCACGTTTTTCGAGGTGGAGATCCACCTATTGCCCAAACAGCGAGCTTTTCTCATTATTACGATTTTACCACCATTTGCTAGTAGTTATACCCAACCAAACAGGCCCTTGAAGTCAGCATTGTGCTCTGTGTTCATTTTACCTGAATTTAGTGTTCACAATTAGAATAATATGCTAATTGCTAACCCTTATTGTCTACCCTTTACAGGTGTGGTTTCTTAGGCTTGCTTCACATGGATGTCTTTCATCAGCGTCTTGAACAGGTATATATTTCTAGTTCTTATTGCTCTTCTTTTTCCAGATGTTCAGTAATGAGTTGGGATTTACTGTTTTTTTTTTTTTTTTCGTTTTCTTTTTTGTATCGAACCAAGCTATTGAACTAGATTATGTAGAGGCAAAAATAAAGAGATTTTTCACTTGCAATCCGTAAGTAAATAACTTACTTTCCATGCATCTGGTCATTGTCAAAGATCAAGAGAAAAGCACCTAATTTTGATTTACAGCACCATGGAAAGATTGCTTATGGTATTGGAATTATTTTAGAACTGAAGCAGCTCTCCTAGCTTTATAATTGTAATGGCAAGGTTGCTGCTAACATGGTAGTTCGTTGAGAAAGGAAGTCTTCTAGTTTTTCCTACCTGGTTGGTTCCACATTCTCTTCAGTAATTAATCTAGAAAAGTAATTTAAAAATCAATGCCCATGTTGTTAGTGGACTACAACCTCAATAAACTGTTGCCTAGTTCCAAGTTCTAGTGTGATGCAAATGCAAGCGAATCATTATAAATATTGGTTTGATTTTAACACTTAAGAAACTTTTATATAGAACTAATGTCTGGCTGTTAGTGTGTAATAACTATTGCTACACTTCTAAGTGGAAATTTTCTTTCCTTACAAGAATTATATAAACTTTAAATTTGCATATTATTTCCATTTCTTTGTAGGAGTATGGTGCTAGTGTCATTTCTACTATTCCAACCGTACCATATATTTTTGAGTATTCAGACGGAAGGTATGACCATGGATATGTTCTTTTTATCTACAATAATAGCTGAGATTTACTTCATTTAATGGTATGATGATGCTACTTTTAGCAAAGTGCACGTTCAGAATCCTGCGGCACTGGCCTCAATTCCTGGAAAACGTGTCACAGCATGTTGGGAACCATCTGTGACTGCTACCATTATTATTCCTAGTGAGTAAGCTCTACTCCCTTCTTCTGTTGTATTTCAAGACTCAGTCAATTTTTATTTCTTTCTAGACGATAGGTTATGCAATCTTCACTCTCTTCATTTATCAATTACTTGCAGGTATGTGGGGCCTGTTATTACCCTCTGCTCTGAGAGGAGAGGAGAGCAACTGGAGTACTCATTTATTGATAGGTACCGCTCTTTTTAAGCTTGATCTTGCATTCTGTAAACTGAAGGAGAGTTTTGCTAAGCCTACACACATCTCTATTTGCTGGGATATTTGCTAACCTGAAAGTATGTGGGACATCAAGTCATTAGTCAGGTGGGCCCACTCTGTAAAGGACCTGGCCCGAAAATCAGGCCTCTCCACTTATTAAGGTGGGTCGCATGCGTACATTGAATGTGGGACCATTGGCAATTTTTAAACTGTTGTTTGTTTTTGTACATCTGCAGCTCATCTGATTTGTTGATCAGCCTGATTTTTAGGCGAGCTTATCTACACGGGGACCAATCCGATACTCATCACCAGATGTCCCATGTGTGTAGGCTCGGCAAAGCTCAACTAAAGGATTAGCATTGATTGTCTGAGTTTTCAATCATGCAGCCAACGGGCCTTTATGAAATATCGTCTGCCATTGAGGGAAATTGTTGTGGATTTCTACAATGAATTGAAGAGTATAACATCTGGATATGCTTCATTTGATTATGAGGATGCAGAGTAAGTTTGAAATTTTCTTTCACCATATTGAGAAGTCTTTATTTTTTGAGAATCACACCATATTGAGAAATTTCTTTTCCACCAAAGTTAAATCACACACTGTTGAGAAGTTGTCGTTGTTTGTAATTCTTTTTCAATCGTCTATAATGTGGAGGCTTTGATGTCAACATGAACAACATGATTTAGACTACTTGACTTTCGGATTGTTACAGATATATAGTGGACATAGCTTGAGTTGAATTTTCGAAGGCTGAAGTTGTCAACTAAATTAGCTCAGGGACATCTAGGTCTTTATGATTTTCTCTGAGATATTAATTGCATTCCACTGGTATAATCTTATAAAACCCAAAGCTTTAGTAATGTAAAATACTTAAACTCACTTGCTTCATGAGTGAGAGCATCTCAGGTAGCCTGGAAGGGTTCTATTTACTTGCCGTGCAGACTTCTAAAAGAATTCTCTGCTATACAAGCTTCCAGGCCAACAAAATCATGAATATGTTATCTTTGGGTCCAGCCATTTCTCAAAGCAATGACAACAGGTTTAGTTGATTTCTGGGCATGCTGAATAATGACTCAGCCTTCTTTTACCACTTGATGAAGTGTTGCTGGTCCAATTTTCCATTGGATTCTAGAAACTTGTATAAGTTGCGTCAACTCGACAACATGTTGTCCTGGCTCTGCCTTTGTAGTTCTTGCGTAGAAATCCCCATGGAGATTTAGTTGGGAAAAAAAATCCAGTCTGTGTTTAAATTTAGCAATATTTGCATTCAGTTTGATTGTTATTCCAATTAAACTTGTTATATATCAGTGCAGTAATGAATACTGCAGGAGTAAAATACACCATGTGAGGTCCTGTGACTTTGAATTGCAACTTTGTATCATAGTGCCTGGCCTTTTATTAAGATCCTGTTACCATCAAGAAATGAAATGAAACGAAAAGAAAGAAAAAATCAATACATGAGACAACTGTCCAGTGTGGAAACAAAAATGCTGCTGTTCAGTTTTTTTTTTTCAAGAATAAATTACTAAAATTTCATTCTCCTACTTAATTTATTTTTAGGGTCTTAGTGAAATGAGCACCTTACTCATAATTGTTTAATGATCGTGATTAACAGATATCTGGCCTCTGATTTGGTGAAGCTTGACATCCTTCTCAATGGACAGCCAGTTGATGCTATGGCAACCATTGTACATAATCTGAAGGCGCAGCGGGTTGGTCGTGAACTGGTGGATAAGCTGAAGAAATTCATAGACAGGTTTGATGCTTGTTATGAATTATGATCAATCTAGGATCTTCTTTAATGAGCCATGCTAAGGCTATTGTTCGCGTTGAATTTCAAATCCTATTCTCGCGACATGTTCCAGTATGGCATTTTTGTGAGAGACCCTGGCTGTTCAGCTGTGTCCAACACGTGTGCCGTGGGCCAGTCTAGTCATCAGGTGGGCTGCATATGCTCAATGGATGTGGACTGATGGCTGTTTCTTCTACCCATCTGTTATCATACAGATCTGGGCCACCTGATGAACAGACACTGATGTGGGGCCCAACCTGATGAATGGTCTGGATCTTGCATACCTGCTAATTTTCATGTGTGGTGAGAGTAGAATTCAAGATCCTAATTGCATTCACGTTTCTCTTATGTAATATCAATTAGCTTGCTCTGCTGCTCTTTTATGGTGGCTTATTTTGCTGAAAAACCTAAGCTTCTTCCTGATATTTGACAGGCAAATGTTTGAGATAACAATACAAGCTGCCATTGGATCCAAGATCATTGCAAGGGAGACGTAAGACACTATCCTAAATTTCCCTTTAGATCATATGTACTCTAGAGAAGGCTACTATTGAGGTTTTGCTTACCGTTCACATCTATTATTTTCATTAATGGACTTGAAGCATGAAAATGGTGAAGTCTACTAACTATGGTGTGCCGTAACGGTCGTTACGGGGTTGTAAAGGCCATTACGTAAAGGTAACGGTGGCAACTATTGCACGTTACGGGGTCGTAAAGGTCGTAATGGCCGTTATGGAAAAAATTGTCCTGTAACCTTAACGGCCCTTTGCGCCACCTGTAAAGGCTATAACGGCCTGGTAACGGTCCATGACAAGGCCGATACATGTTTTTTGGGTTTTGTTTTACAGTAAAAATGGAGAGACCGTAATGGCCATTATGGGGTTCATAACTGCCGTTACAACCCGTTTTGTAAATGTAATGGTGGTGTCAGTTACGGCTAGAGGTGTACACGAGTCGAACCAAGTCGAGCTTAGCACAGCTCGACTTGGCTCGGTCTCGACTCGGCTTGGTCCTCGAGCCTGACTGGCTAGCTCAACTTGGTTCGGTCAGCAGCTTGGGCCGGTTCGCGCCCAAGTTCGAGCCTGTGCGGCATTTTCACAAACACATGGAGTGCACTTTCAATTTCTTACTGTATGTAAAACAACAGCAATTGTTTACATGTATTTCATCAAACACCTTGTAAGCAACATCAAAATCAAGAAAAAAAAGGGTATTTGTTTCATATACATACCTTGCCACCAACTGACACTTCGTTGAGTCATTTCATCAAACACTTGCTGAGCAACTTCAATATCAAAGTAACTGAGTCACCGAACTGGTTCGATCTGAGTTCAATTTGAGTTGGGGTTCAATCCGAGTCGAGTTGAGCTTGGGCAAGCTCGAACTCGGTCCGAAATTTTTTCGAGCTCAAAAAATCAGCTCGACTCGGTTCGAACTCAGTTTCGAACCGAGTCAAATCAAGCTTTTTTGAGTCGAGTCGAGCGAGCTAACCGAGCTAACTTGGTTCTTGTACAACCCTAGTTACGGCCACTGTTACCCTTATGGAATACCTTGCTATTGAGCTGTAGAATTTTCATATTGTCTTGTTTGTATTGATTTTCTGCATATAAACCTATATTTATTGCTCATTCATTTAGTACCAAGGTGCTTCGTAACTGTTACGTTACGATCATAAAGGCCAATACGTATAGGTAACAGCTATGACCATTATGCGATATGGGGGCGAAAAGGTGCAACTGGTTTTCTAAGATCATATCAGCCGTTACAGGGTCCGTATAGGTTGTTACGAGGCATAACATTGTCACTCCCGTAACAGTCGAAAAAATAGCCATCTTTTTTCTATTTAAATTTATTTTTCTTCTCATTTTTTCATTGTTCTTATTCCAAAAACTTTCCCGGATTATTCTACAATATAGTTTGACCACTTTTACTATATTTTTTAGGATTAAAACTGTAGATTGAAGCGATTTGGGTGAATAGAAACTTCGATGGTCATTTTTCAAAAAATAAAAAGTGGTATTTATGCCTTTTTCCGATTTATAGTTCTGATGCTGGATTGTGGTGTGTAATTATTAGAGACACATAACTATGTTCACAATTTCACCAGACAATCAGATACAACACTCTCACCAAAGAGTGGACCGCTACGCTATCATAAATATGTTCAAAATAAGAAATCAATACATATTTGGAATATTTACATTATTTTGAATTTTCTAAATATTTTTTCAGAACTTTTCGGGCAAATTTTGGTTTTCAACCATTATAGGGGTCGTAACAGTCGTTACGCCACCGTATCGGCCGATACGGCTGATACTCGTATCGGTAACGGTGGTGACCGTTACAGCCACTGTTACCGATACAGAATACCTTGTTTAGTATTCCTATTGTTAGAACTTGTTTTCTTTATCTTAATTGGTTGGATGTTATGCTGATCATTGTGATATGGCACATCATAGTTAAGAAACCCCCAAAACTTGACTCGATGGTCAGCTAGGTCAGGTTGACTTGAAAACTCGACCCAACTCGACTCAACTCGACTATTGCCTGTGGATACATGCAACCACCCACAACCACGTGTATTGAGTAATGCCAAGGAGGGGAGTCGAACCCACACCTGTAGGGAGCAAACCCATGGTGATGGCCGCTCGCCCAAACCTCGTTGGGTAACTCAACTCAATACTTAATTATTATAAATTGAAAATATTAGGTATGTTAATAGATATTTAAAATCGCCAGATGTAGCATAAGTAATATAAAACATAATAAAAGGCAACAATATTGCATATACCTCACAGGTGTCGTTGCTTCCCTTGGTTGATGTCAGGGATTTGAATCTTGTACCTAACTCATTTATTTTTTAATAAAATCCCTCACTTATAAAGCAAGTGACTTGTTTGTGTCATGCCGAGTCGTGTTGAGTCGACGAGCCACCAAGTCAACTCGGCGGGTCTCTCTGAGTCCATCTGAGTCAGGCCCAGTACCTAGTTTCCTAGTGACTTCAGAATCTCTCCAAGTTGAGTTGACTTGTCTGAGTTTTGAGTCGAGTTAGCAAGTTTTAGAATTATGACACAGACTTACACAATGATCCAATGATGCCCTTTGTTTGATCAATTTCCTGACTCCAGACAGTTATGATGTTTACCAAAGAAAGCCATTATTTGATGGCTGGTATCATCTGGTTGGTGTGATTTTGGGCTATGGTCCATCCAAGAGGTGACCCATAGATTGGATGGTTGAGGTAAAGACATTGTTGAATGTCGAGTGGATTTCTGTCCTCACAATTTTCACCAACTCTGTAACTGATTGCAAAATTCAACTTTATATTCCAGAGATTCTGATCAATTTGCTTGCACCACCTCCTGACACTTTTTCTTTCCCACATTTTCCAGCATTTCAGCAATGAGGAAGAATGTTCTTGCAAAATGCTATGGGGGTGACATTACTCGGAAGAAAAAGCTTCTGGAGAAGCAGAAGGAAGGGAAGAAGCGAATGAAGCGCGTGGGGTCCGTTGATATACCACAGGAGGCCTTCCATGAGCTACTGAAGGTCTCTGGATCTAAATAGAGCAGCCAAGGGGAGAAATTTTGTATGTAGGATTTGTCCTTTTTTATTTTGTTGTGCCTAATGCATTCAGTGGCTGAAAGGTTGTTCGGTGCTGTTTGTATTTATAGTTTGTGCCAGTGGGTCCAACAATTCACTTATCCATATTATGAGCCCCACCGTTGATGGGCCATGCAGAATCCCAACCCTTCAGCAAGTTCTCAACAAATACACAGTTAAGAGAGAAGACATCAATAGTTCACATTCAACCAATAAAAGGCCAATTATGATGCAGCTAGGATCTTCTGATCTGTGGTATTTTTGGTCACAGGCCATCAACGGCGAGGTCCATTCGTAGAACATGGGCCCCACTTCGACAACAACGAAAACCTGTATTGTACAAGCTTTTGGCCTGAGCATTGTATAATGCCTTTCTGGTATTTGTTAGGAACCTGAATGTATCATTTATTCGCTGTAAGTGAAAGGCTTTGCATGCCTCTCTCTCATTTTTTTTTGGCCACTTTCAAGGCTCCCATCAGAAGGTCATATTTCAAAATGGATATTGCATGATCCTCACCTTGTGTATATGCATCTTCTTGAACCACTTTGTACAAGTGGGGCCCATGGCATGTTGACCGTGGCAGATGATCTGATTGGTCCCTCTGTGAATGTTCCATGTCCTGAAAGTTAAGGGCAAGGGGATCAGACCAAGGTACTTCCATCAAGATCCATCAGGAGAATCTGAATCTTGCAATGATCACACAGTCAGAGTTGTCCAGGCACTACAAATTTCTTGACCTATGATGCGTCCATGTTGATGGAAAAACCTATGGCTGTTTCCCATCAATCATCATTAATGTCTGCCACTTTGCCAAATGGGTGGTGGGAAAAAAACTCAAGAGTCCGGATCCTCTGTTGCTGGGAAACAGCAGAGGATCTCGACTCGAAGTTATGGCATGAATTTGTTGCCAGCTCTCAACCTGATCAACCCTCCTTTCTCGGGCTTGGGAGCAGCAATTAAAGCTAGTAACTCCATTAGACAATGTAATATGCTTACATAGGCCCACTACAATCAAGTTGCTATCCAATAGTCAATCAAGTTGCTATCTAACAGTTTATTAGATAGGTTTATTACTATCAACAAGTGCAGCATTGACAGTCTATTACATGGGTTGATTACAGTCGTGTTTAGCATTGATAAATCATGTTGCCAAAAAAAAAGAAGTACGAATGGGCTATCCTCATGTCTTATTGATGGCCGTTAATGAATGGTTAAAATGAAACAAGCTTGACAAACCTATGTGCATTAATAAGAGATTGGACCACATTGGCATCCGCAAGTTGATCAATGTGTGGTTTAGCCACAAAATGGGAAACATGTATTTCTCCATACTTTTTTTAATTGCCAGTTGTTTATGTTACACCTACTTGACCGGTGGCTATTGTGTTCAATCTCAAATTTCCAAAGACAATCAAATGAATTTTTCTTATTTAATCCATAGAAATGCACGATTTAAGATATACCCACATATTAATTATGGCATTAATGACATGTTTATACTCAACTAATGGTTATTATAATTTATGGTCAAGATTATCAAATCAACGGTTAAGATAAATGTTGGGTACACAACAGTAACATAGATATAGAGTTGTACATACGCGAAGGTTGTTCTAAGATGAATGTCCTCTCATATAAGTTGTAAATTAGGATAACCACAATAAATGTTCCTGCCCACTTGTCGTAACATCCGTCTCTCATATTATCCAATACACGGTGTGTACCAAGTTTTTTATTTTTATTTATTATTATTATTATTTTTGAGATGTAGATTAGGTAGATTATGATAATGCTTTAAGGCATTCATCCCTAAAGTGAAATGTCCATGTTAACATCATTTGAGTAACCCCCATATCCAACTTATGATAAGGAGAAATATACACCAGTTATATAACTTTTATCATATTAAATGTCATTAACATTTCAATCAAGGTGAGATGAACATGACATTCAACCATACTATACATTTCTTAGGATTACTATATCACGTGGGAATAGTTTCTTCAGTAATTCGAAGATTATTAGAATATGATACAGCTAGTTATTGTCATGTCATGCTTTAACTCTACATCACCACCATTCAAAAGATAAGACTTATCCAATCACTAGGTGATTCCCGGAGTGACGGAAGAATAAGAGTAGCGGTGGGAAGACTCCTGATGCTTTCAGGCTTATGTTGGGGTTAACTGAACCCAAGCCTAAAAGAATCCCTATATTCCAGCTTAACAAGGTTAGTGTAATATGCTCGACTAAGGGGAAAGAGGAAAGGAAAGAAGGTTAGCTGAGCACGGATCTGGGCTTAAGGCAAGGAGTGCACTGATAGCACTAGTCGAAGAAAGGCAGTTAGATCATAAGAAGGCGGGTAGGTAAGAATAGGAAGTTTAGAGGAGTGAAGGGGTTTAGGAGGGACTAAAACACAGCTAGCTAAGTATATTGTATTCCAATATAACAATCTAACTAGGGTTGTCAAATCTTTGACTTCTGGAAGAAGGTTTGGTAAAGCGAAATCTCTAACTTCATCTGTAAGAGAAGAGTACAGAGTCGCTGGAAAGTTTAACTCGACTGAAGGCATTGGCGAGACTAAAAGCACTAAAAGTAAGGTAAGGGAGGTTGCCAGCTTGACTTCGCCTCCACGGCACGGAGGTCATCCAGTTAGTTTAGGAGAGAAGCTCTTGGGGTGGGGAGGATAGGAAATTAAAACGAATCAGTCCGGTAGAAAAGTATGTAACTGGTACCAAGACTTGACTTCTAATGCAGGTAAGCAGAAGCTAACTCGAAAATCTTTGTGGAGTTAACGTTGACCCAGTGGCTAGAAGTTCCATTTCAAATGGATTGACTAAGAGGATCTTGAGCCAGATAGGAAAGATTCCTCGCCAAGGTTCGGAGATGCTGACACAACGTTTGAAGAAAGCTCGACTCATAGGGTTGGGGGCAAGACTCAGCCTCTAAACTCTAAACCAAAGATTCTCCTTCAGTAGATTCGTAGCAAGGAGATTCCTCAAGAAAATCTTTCTTCTGAAAGAACTAAAAAGGGAGTGGGGTATTCGAATTCGACCGAAGCAAAGGTTCTTTTCCACGAGTACTAAACCGGGGCATAAAGCCCTTTTCTTTCATCACAGGAAAGTAGGGTAGGGAACTGGTCTTTTGGATATGTCTTACCGGAAAGAAGCTCGACTGAAAGCAGGTGCTAACTCGATCCCGATTCTCTTTCAAAGGAGGTGCCATATCCCGCGAAGGGTGAGAAAGACGTGGCTAACTCGACAGAGGAAGGAGCTATCGGAAGGGAAGGAGAGCGAGGGCTCAGCCAAAGACAGAGGATCTGTATAGGATAAACCGCAGGGAGAGAAGATGAAAGATTCTCAACTAATACAGAGGACGGGGCATACCCTGGGACTTGCTAACTCAACCTTAAAAGCTGTTCTCTTATAAAATTAGCTGGGGAGGAAAAGGGAGAGTCGACTTGGCTTGGATTATCCAACAGCGGATGCAAACGAAGAAAGCAAAGCGTTAGGATAGGAATTACAAGGAGCAAAGCTTTGAAGCTAACTCGACAAAGCCTGATAGGAAAAATCTTATTATCCCTCGGGTGGTGGGTAACCTTATATTTGCCCCAACTTATTGCCATGATGCTGTTCTTTCTTTAAGGGTTGCTTTCCAAACCTAACTGCTAGTGTGAATATAATGAAGCCCTCTTCTTAGTTGAGCTAGAAGTTTGAGGTTACAAGCCCTGGAATAAAAGAAAGATTAAGCTTAAAAAAGCTAAAAAACTGATAATTATTATAAAAGAGTCAAACCTAACATGTGAATCTAGAAACTTTTGGGAGCTGTACATTGTTTTTTTTAAAATTTTATTTTTATAATTAGGATTGGCCTGGCTGTTAATTTGTCTAGCCATCATGGCTAATGATATTTGTTGGAAGGTTCGGATGTCATTCACACATACCTAAGGACCAAAATGCTCTAATCCACCTTTTAGAAGTGATACATAGACAACGAATTCCATCATTGCATTCCGGAAGAAGTATTTTTTGAGACTTTAAGGGGGCATTTGGATCATAAGTTACTTAAAGAACTTATTCCTGGAGTAGTTTATCTTTGTTTCTACTTATTAAGAAGATATGTTTGGTAAACAATGCACTTATAAGCTTCATTTCTCTTTCGTCTCTCTTGATTCTCTCTTCAACAACTTATGAAAAGTAGAAAAGCTATAAAAACAAAAAATATCTGAAGTGATTAACTAACTTTAAGTAAATTTTTTTTACTTAGGACCCGTCTGGATACCACCAAATAAGTTACTTTTTCTACTTACAACAGCAGATAAGTAACTTATTTGAGATAAGCAAGTTTGGTTTATGATTAGTTCTAAGTAGTTTTTTTATTTAAAGTTAATCACTTTAATTTAATAAGTAGAAATCAAGATAAGCTACTTAAGGCATAAGTAGATTATCTAAAGTAACTTACCATCCAAAGGTCCCTTAAAAGTCAAGACATTGCTTGATAAAATCATAATTCCTGTGGAGTTTTGCAACAAAATCACTTGTTTTTATAATAGTAAAAATTATTTGATTTACTCATGAGAAATGGAATCTTATTTCTTGGATTTCTCATTTGGGTGGGGTGGCTTATTGGATTCAAATTCAGTAATTATGAACTCAATGTTGGGGTAAAAAAGCACCGGTTGATTATTTATTTTTTACTTTTCTACTTTTCCTCTTTCTCGTCTCTCCACAAACAGGACACTGTATCAAATGTGGGACCCATGATGGACAATCCACATTGAAGGTGGGGGCCCCAAACGATGGATAATACACACCAAAGATAGGCTCCACATGATGGACAGTGGACATTGAAGGCGAACCCACATGATTGATGACCAATAACTGGTTGATTTAAGCTTGAAATTCTTTATTGCCGGGACAGGCCTATTAAGCTGATGTATTCAAAATTTTATTTCTTTTCTAGGCTGGGACCCAGCACATTGCCAGCCCTAGCTAGAGTGTCAATGGGCTGTGCCCGGTCTAAGCAAAATCAAAATTTTAAATAGGCCGGCTTGATCCGTTCAAAATCTGGGTCCATGATTACCACAGGCCCTGCCATTGACATCCCTTTGCTAGACTTGGTCACACCAGTTGGCCTTGGGTCATTCTGATTCCTTATTTATTTATTTATTTATTCAGAATACATCTGGACATACCACAGGTATATGTCACGATCATAGTTGCTGGATTTGAGGTCATGCTGGGTGATGCAAACCGTTTACAAGATGGGCCTTACCTTCAATGGAGGATATCTAATGATGAAATTCTCTGGTTGACATTGTATTCAAAATGGTTAGGTAATGGCTGTAATAGCCGTTAGTAACTATAATACTGGCACCATTACTAGATACAGGGCTATCACGTCCATTCTGAAAAAACAAAGGCCCCATATTGGGTCTGTAATGGCCTATGCCGGACTGTAACGAGCTGATATGGGCCTATAATAATTGGAAGAAGAGAGGCAAATCAAGGAAGATAATTGCTTTCTTTTTCTGGCGGATCAGGCTGAAAGCTGGGCCTTGCATGGGGCACTGCATCACATGTACAGATCAGATTTTAAGTTCATACTATGTATCAAAAAGTACTCACGAGTTTTAGTGAGAACTAGTGGGCATCTGAGCATTTCAAAATATACACACACACACCTGCACACCTTCTTACGATGAGTACCTGTGCACACCTTTGCACACGTGTCTTAAGCATATAATTTGAACGGTCCACGTGATGTGGCACCACTTGAAATTCTATGCGCTCAATTTTCAGCCTGATCCAAAATTGTAGTGGACCATAGCAAAGAGAAATGCAAATCAAGGGAGGAAAATATTTCCTTTTGCCATGGCCCAACATATTTTTGTATCAGGTTGAAAGTTGGGCTAGTGAGGTTTCAAGGGGTGCCACATCACATGGACCGTTCAGATTCCGTGCCTAAGACATGTGTGCATAGGTGTGCATGAGTGGTCACGTAAGAAGATGCGCATGTGAGCATTCCTCTCTCTCCATTTACCCCGATTATATCTCAATTACACCGTGCACCTAATTACCCCATGACCTTCAAATAAATGGTTTAAGGTAATTAGGATCGAATCACCATTTTCACAAATTGTGAAAATGTCACATTATGAACTTAGGTAATCTAAACATTATCACACACAAGAAATCTCATTAATTAGTTTATTAAAAAAATACCCAGATTAACTAAACAAGTTTTAGATCGCTTGTTAGGGGACTGTTGAATCCGAAATTATAGAAAGATGTTCGTCTTAGCAGGCTTGACGTCCATCATGGGACGTTAAGCCAAGATCGCGCCTTGAATTGTTTAACTTAGGCTCATAAGGAGAGTGCATGAGATTTGTAAATGCCCTTAGAAGTAGGGGTGTACATCGAGTCGAACCGAGTCGAGCTGGCCTCAGCTTGACTTGGCTCAGCCACTAGTTGACCTCAGCTCGAACTTGGCCCGACTCGCTCCTCGAGCTTGACTGGCCAGCTCGGCTCAGTTCGGTCATCAGCTCGGGCCAGTTCAAGCCAAGATTGAGCGGAGTTCGCTTGTGCAACATTTTCACAAACACCTGGATTACACCTTCAAAATCTCACTGTATGTAAGACACCAGCAATGATTTTACAGATATTTTATCAAACACCTTCTAAGCAACATAAAAATCAAGAAAAAAAGAGTATTGGTTTCATATACATACCTTCCTGGCCACCAACCACACTTCGTTGAGTCATCTCATCAAACACTTGGTGAGCAACATCAATATCAAAGTAACTGAGTCACCGAATTGGTTTCATCTGAGTTCGATTCGAGTCGAGTCGAGCTGGTCCAGCTCGAACTTGGCTCAAACTCATTTTCGAGTTTAAAAAATCAGCTCGACTCAGCTCGAACTCAGCTTCGAACCGAGTCGAATCGAGCTTTTTCGAGTCGAGCGAGCTGACTGAGCTAGCTTGGTTCGTGTATAACCCTACTTAGAAGTTGTTAGGAACTTAACCTAATTGTTCCCATCCGATCTTTGACAAAGTTGTACGTTTTGGATTGTTAGATCATGATCAAATTAGGGACATTGACCTAAGTTAATATCATACATGTATCCATATAGCCGATCGATGATCGGTAACTGTCGAACTAACCTTTGATCATAGCCGTCGATCATCGCGTTTAAATTGCGGAGTAATTGTGACATTACATGGATTACCATTAGGGACAACTATCCTCGACATATATTGACCCATACACCTCATAGTAAGGCCAAATAACTAGAAATAACATTTCATAGAGTTATAATACCAAATACTTAGCCATTTGGGCCAGTTGCACCTTTTCTGGCATTGTAAATAACCTTCTCTTACACACCCTTCCATTCTATACGAATTTGCCCTGGAAAGAGAGAAAGTGAGAAATAAAGAAAGAGAAAGAGAAGGAGAGTGAGAGTGAAAGTGATGGATTCGGTGCTTGTTCTATTGATTTCCCTTGATCAAACTGTAGCCACTGCCAAATTCTCCATTGAATCCATTTCTGTTGGTGATCGAAGGTAAGAAATACATCATACTTTCTAATTTAGGTTTCTTAAGGATAGATTACATGAATTTCATAAAATTTTTCAATTTGATCTCGAAATCGATGTTTTTCCTAAAACCTTAGCTCTAAGAGTGCGATTAGGTTATGCGAAACCCTACTAAGGTACGAACTATTCTTTTAGGTTTCCTTTTATTAACCCAAGATAGTAATAATTAATGATTTTTGGGTATTGTTAGAATTTCACATGATATATGTGCTTTAATTGCTTTAATAGTACTTGTTGTTGGTAGTTAACATGTTGTTGGTAGTCAACATGTTTGATGAAATACTTGTTCAATATGAAATTTCTACTATTAGAATCCTTTTATACATTTTGATCAGTGATGCACGTTGGTTTATATTGATACACATTGGATTGTGATGATTTGTATGTATATTTGATTGATGTACTCTTTTGTGATATTAAGTTGTATTGTGTATATTGAAATTACGGTTTAGATCGCTTTTCTTGAAGTATAAATATATGACAAAGGTCCTAGAGGGGGCGAATAAGACTTTTCAATTATTATACCAATTTAAAAATCCTAATTGCCTCATACAAACTACTTAGCAATTAAACTAAGCAAGACAATATAACTCTAAAGGCTTCCAAGCTAATAGAGGGTCAAATCACATAGGCTACTTAAGATATGCAAATTAAGTAACTAGCCTATAGCATAGTGAACATGTGTGTATAAAATATGATACTTATCAATCCTAGGCATTCATTTAATCATGTATATATAATTAAGCATTCAAACACATAAGCAAAATTAAATAGATGCGCAAATGATAAATCCAAATACAGGCATGTATAGTGGTTCAGCTACATTCCTACTCCACTCCTGGTGGACGCACGCTCTCCTAGAGTGTACCGGATTTCTCTATTAAATAGTTTTAAATCAGGTTAACTAACAACATTTACAACCTACACAAGGCTAACAAAGGAGCCTAAACAAGGCAACAAGTCTTACACAAGGATATAACAAAGAGTTTACGAAAACCTTAGAAGCCTACACAAGGCAACAAGTCCTACACAAGGACATAATAAGGAGACTACGAAAGGCAACTTTAGCCTACACAAGACAATAAGTCCTACATAAGGACATAACAAGTCCTACACCAGGACATAACAAGGAGCCTATGAAAGGTAACCTTAGCCTATACAAAGCAAAGCTTACACAAGGCTAACTAGTCCTACACAAGGACTCAATGTATTCTCCCGCCGGAGGCCTATGAAGGTCTTAACGAGTTTGCGAACAAACTCTGAAACCACATCATACACAAGAAATAGGTTTCAGACTCTTTGGACTCTTATACTTACTTTATAAGTGGATGTGCCCTTCTTGATGTAGCTTGCAGGTTGCTTGATCTTCAATTAGTTCCTTGATGCTCCCCCGATCTCGATGCTGTGGTTGATCTAATGTTTCAGCTCCACGATCTATTTCCTTGCTTATGATGTTCCTTTTAGGTAAACGAGGTAATTGGAGTGGGTTGAATCTTTTGTAACTTGATGGCAAGTGGATTTCCTAGGGGATTCAACTGATGGATGCACTAGAGTATGATTGAGACTAAGAATATACAAATACATTTGGTCTCAATACTCTAGTGAAGGCTAAAGATCATGTTCTTCATTAATAAGAGCTTTGAATGCTCATTGAGATGATGAATCACAATGAAAAGAGCATGAATCTCATATGGATAGAGTTTAGGATGGTTAGGGTAAGCTTGGGATGCACTAGGGACTCTAGGATGCCTTAATCCATGTTTTCTGTAAAGATCCGGGTGTTATATTTATAGGAAAAAGGTTCCAATGGATCTATAACAGCTATATTTCGGTACTATTGAGGAGTCCTTCGGTTGGACTAAACTATCTTCGGTCGGACCGAATTAAGTCCATAGGTTCCTGGACTTTTTGTTCACTTTTCGGTCGGACCGATGATTCTCTTCGGTTGCATTTGGTTAGATCGAATTTAAGTTCAGTCAGACTGAAGTAACTCTAAACCTTGCCATTTAGATTTGCTCATTTTCGGTCGGACCAAGACTACCTTCGGTTGCAGTTGGTCAGACCGAATTATAGCTCGGTAGGAACGAATTAGCTTGGAAACTTGCTGAACTGTTTTGAGGATTTCGTTATCTGTTTCAGCAGTTTCCAAGCTAATTCTTCATTATCTGTTTCAGCAGTTTCCAACTTTTTGAAACTAACTTTTAAGGGGATATGAAATGGAGCTTTTTATGGTTTCAAGGGATGATCTAACTAAGTTTCCTATTTGGTTTAGGATCATCTAAGGGGTATGTAGGTTTGTTGAGGATATGAGCATCTTTTTGTTGTCTGATTCTTCAACTTCGGTTGCGTCTTCGATCTTCATTTTTCAAAAGCTCACCAGACTTACTTGACACAACAGGTCACGTGATCGACAAATAGAAGTATAGGAATGGGTGCACTTTCAAATATGATTATGAATTTGTTATTTTGAATTAAAATTGTAATGGATCGAGTCCTACTAATCGCTTAAGTAAATGGATATATGGCTCACCGTGGGTTGGCTATCCCAGACTTATACGGTCAACTGAAGTTAAATATGAACGACTGATAATAATTGAAATTACACGGGATGCTTGCACCCAATGCCGGCTTCACCAGGGTTCTACGCAGTCAATCAGATCAGTTTAATGCAGAGCTAATCAATCTTATGCTTGACGATTGTATAAAACTTGATAGAATCTGGGATATCACCATTACAATTGATCTTAGTCTATTCATAATTGTTAGTGCATTATAATCCTATAAAGACTCATAAGTTGGGTATGTGGTATGAGATATCGTGTCTGAGCTGTCAGCTTATGCTGGGGCAATGAGCCTCCCCATAGTGTCCTTTGAGCACTAATGAGGATGATGTGCCATATCATATATATTATGAGGTTTAATTGTTGGTAATTTTGGTGATGAGTCATATTACAATACGATATTTAGTTGTTGGTGATATTGGTGACGGTCTACCATGCTATTATAAGAATTGAGTAATGAGCCATGTTTGCATTGATTTGTATTGACTAATGAGCCCTTATCTTCATTTTAATTATCCTTGGGTGACAAGCCCTTACTATGATAATATTTGTATGAATTAGACGCCTGGGTGACAAACCCTAAATTGGATCAAGGGATACTAGCGAGGAGCCGCTTCGTGCTGTAACAAGCCACGAGATTCAGTAAAGACTTGTGATATAATGGCGGTATCCTAGTTTCGTCAATTTGTTATTTGAACATGGATTAACAAGTACTTGGCTAATCATGCATATCGTGACATTTGTTGGTAATACTAGTGACGAGCCACATTACATAGGATTTATATTTTGTGGATGATGTGGTGATGACAAGTATTGAAGTGGTTGTTTATTCCCAGGACATGCATTCACATGTCATATCATTCATGTACTTAATAAACCAATTTAGGAACCTGTTTGTTTTATTGTGCTTTTATTAATTGCACTTGATTGTGTTAATAACATGTGTAACTTAGGATAATAGAACCACTAAGTTGATCACTCACTCCCACTTAGGACGGTGCTTGAAAACACTAATCAAACAATATTATCGATGTAAGTACTACCGAGGTCTTAAATGAGCAGGCATAAATCGGCACATTTCATTACCGAGATATTGTTTTTAGAAGTTTTGGGTGAGACTTTACACATTACAAGTTATTCATTTTGGACTTGTATATTAGAGTTCCCAGCTGAGTGGATTTCATTGATTGGATGGATGTATGTATATTTTGGTTATTGACTTGATTTCACTTATATTTAGACTTTTATGCACTGTTTAATTTAGCTCACAGGATTGTTTTGATGCCTTTATAACTGTATCAAGTAATCATGCTATCGCAAAGCACAAGTTCACACTTGAAATATCAGAAATCGAGTGTGTGCTCGACTCCTAAAATTCGGGGTGTGACAACATTAGAGTTGGGCCCCATAAGATGGACAATAACATTGATCATGGGTCCCACATGATGGATGACCCACACAAAGGTGGGCCCCCCATAATGGACGGTCCACATTAAAGTCTGGACCCTAGTGATAAATAATCCACACCCAAGGTGCGCCCTCCATGATGGATGACCCACATGAAAGGTGGGGCCCAAACAATGGATGGTCCACGTCAGAGTTGGGCTTCACATGATGGGTGGTTCATATTGAAGGTGGATCCCACCTGATGGACAATAACATTAATGGTGGGCCCCACATGATGGATGACCCACATTAAAGGCTGGTCTATAATGATAAATGATCCACATCCAAGGAGGCCCTTGCATGATGGACGACCCACATCCAAGATGGGGCTCACACAATAGACGATCCAGATCAAAGGTGGGCTCCACATGATGGGTGGTGGATATTTAACGTGAGCCTCATGTGATAGACAATAACATTGATAGTGGGCCCCACATGATAGATGACCCATTTGAGGTGGGCCTCATGTGAGGAGAATTCTCTTCGAAGCTTGGCCCCTAATGATAAATGACCCAAATCTAAGGCAGGGCCCATATAATGGATGGTCCACTTCAAAGTTGGGCCCTGTATGACGAACAATCCACATTAAAGGTAGACCCTGTGTGATGGATGGTCCAAATCCAATCTCCGACATGATGGACGGTCCACATCCAAGGTGGGACCCACGTGATGGATGACCCAAATCCAATGGCCAAGATGATAGACAACCCACATCCAAGGTGTGCCCCACATGATGATAGCCCATATCGAAGGCGGCCTTGCAAGATGGATGATCCACATTGATGATAAATCCCACATAACAGATGATTCACATCAAAGATAGGGCCATGGTGGGCCCAACATAACGGATAGTCCATATCAAAGGCTAGCCCCATATGATGGAGGGTGGAAACCAAATATACGTACTTTTCTACTTTTTGGCAAATAAATATATTATTTACCACACATACTTTTCCACAAGTATAAACTAAGATATGCCCTCCTCGAGGTGTGAGTAGCATAGGTAAAGTAACTTAAATTCAAACATGCTCTAAATGAAAGAGCCAAATGCTGGGTAGTTTAAGCTCAATCATGTAAATGGTTCATCAAATTAGAACTCGAGTTTGGGGGGCTTAGTCCCCAGACAGGCTTGGGTTTAAAATTCAGGCCTGTTTCTCAATCAGACGATTAAAACTGTGTATAGCTTGTCAACCTAGCCAGATTCATTAGGGCCTGTTTGATTTTCCATGATACATGCAAATTAGGGTAAACAAGTAATTATTACTTTTTCACCATGTTTGAAAATATGAGAGTAACTCGAAAATTGAAATAAAAGTGTTGACTTAAATATGTGGACCCCATTGTAATGTATATGATATATCCACACCGTCCATTTATTTTATTAGAACATTTTGAAACATGAATCAAAAAACGAGGTAGATCCAACACTCAAATGGCCCACATTAAAGGAAATAGTGGCCTTAATTCGTCCACCATTGAAAGTTATTTTCTTCACTGGGTCCACATTGAGGTTATTTTTTTTTTTCATCAACTAACTCGTTTATAGGGTCATATAGGCGTGGATAAGGGGAAAACACAAATATCAGCTTGATCTAAAACTTTTAAGCGCCCCAAGAAGATTTTAATGGTAGGCATTCAATTCCTGTTGTTTCTTGTGGTGTGGTCCACTTGACCTTTGGATCTGCCTCATTTTTTTGCTCATGCCATAAATTCGACTGGCATAACAAATGAGCGGTGTGGATAAGTAACATACATCACGATGGGCCCCACATTGATGTTATAAATTTCTCGATTAAAGTGTTAAAAAAGTAAGTTGTCACATCTGCATTGGGAAAGATGTGGTAATTACCTAGGCAAATAATTATTACCCATTTACATGGTAATTACACTTAGGGGTGTACATCGGGTCGAACCATGTCGAACTGGGCTCAACCCGGCTCGGCCTGGTCACCAGCCAAACCAGCCCGAACCCGGCTCGACCCGGTCACCGGGCCAACATGTCCAGCTCGAACCCAGCCTAGTCAGCAATCGGGCGAGTTCGGGCCAGTTTCGGACTCACGATTTGGACGGCCTTGATTTTTTGACTATACTCCATCTACTCCATGGGAAGGGCTTTGGCAGGTAACTTGAACGGCCTTGATTTTTGGGAAGGGCTTTTATCATAGATTTTTGAGACTTTGCTCCATCTATAAAGGGACCTGGACGACGTGGATTGCAATAAATGGTTAGGGTAAGAATTTAGGAAAAAATTATATATATATATATATATATATATATATATATATATATATATATATATATATATATATATATATAAACGGCTGAGTCAGGCCAGGTCGAGTCAGGTTTTGGGCCGAACTGGAACTTATCCGAACTAGGCCCGAATTCAATTTCAGGCCAAAGAAAATGACCCGTCTCGACCCGAACTCAGTTTCGGGTCGGGCCGAGTCGAGCTTTTTCGAGCCAAGTCGAGCGAGTTAATTAGGCTAGCTCGGTTTGTGTACAACCCTAATTACACTAGAGCCGAAAAATCAAACAGGCCCTTAGGGTTTGTGAGGGTAATCTTGTAATATATATAAATCTTCACTTACGTTATTGCTTCAACCCATACCTAAGCGGATTGGCTAGCGACCCTACCACTACCCAATTGGTGCTATGGCCCCCACAATGACATGTGTTTCATCCATCCATTTCCGGATCATTTTATGGTATATATGAGCCCATAAATGAGGTAGATCCAAATCTCAAGTGAACCATGCCACGGAATCTGTGTTGATTGAAGGCTCATCATTAAAAACTTTTTAGGGCTACAAAAGTTTTAGATCAAGCTGATATTTGTTCTTCCTAATCAAATGGTTGGATGTCAAGTAAACATTACAGTGGGCCCAAGAGGTTTGTAATGGTGGACATTCAATCACCACTGTTTCTTGTGACGTGGTACACCTGAGATTTAGATCTGCCTCATTTTTTTGATCAAGCCATAGAATAATCTGGAAAAATGGACGGAGGGTGTGTATAAAACATACATCATGATGGGCCGACTATTAGCTAGTGGTAGCGTCCGCCTCCGTCGGGGTAGCGGATTGGCTGGTGTACCAGCCACCAGCTGTATAGCTGGTATATGTACGTGTTGTGCGAAGACGAGCACTGACGCTTCCCGAGTTGTACAAACGGTTCAAAGGAGATCAAAGTTACATGGGCCCCACAGAGATGTATTTATTATATCTACACGGTTGATCTATTTTTAGAGATCATTGTAGAGAATTATCTAAAAAAATGAATGATATCCAAAGATCATATGAACCACACCATAAATAGCCGCGAAGATAATGATTTTCACCGTTAAACAATTTTTAGGGCCCACCATAATGTTTATTTTACATCCAATCTGTTCATAAGGTCACAAAGACCTGAATGAAGAGGAAAGACAAATTTCATATTGATCCAAAACTTTTGTGACACCAAAAGGGGTTTCAATGGTAGACGTTCAATCTCCCACTGGTTTTTGCAGTGTGGTCCACTTGAAAGTTAGATCTGTCTTATTTTTTGTCTCAAGCCTTAAGACGGGCTCACCAAATGGATGAACGGTTTGGATATAACAAATACCTCATGATCATAGCCATAGAACTTGCTAACAGCAATACAGTAGCTATATAGCTGATGTGAGGTACACCAGCCAGCGGAGGAAAAAGCTGAAAGACTTGGGCGCGGATTAGGTGAGACCCAGGGCTCACCCAAGACGGTGCAACCTATACCGTTAAGTTACCGTCGGGCCCACATTGATGTATGTATTATTTATATATGCCGATCATCCATTTTTACTTATCATTTTAGGGCATCATTCCAAAAATGAACCAGATCCGATTATCAGTTGGACCATACCATAAGAAACAGTAGTGATTGACCATTAATGAGCCACAAAAGTCTTTCATCAAGCTGATATTTTTCCTTCATTCAGGCTTACGTGACTGATTGGATGGTAAATAAAGACTAGTGAAACATTGAAGTGCGCCTAAAAAGTATTTTATGGAAGAATCACCACTGTTTATGGTATGGTCCACCTGATAATTGTATCTGCCTCATTTTTTTTTTTTTTTTTGGATAATATTGCCCTAAAATGATCCGGAAAAACGGATGGACAGCGTGGATGCATATCACATATGTTAAGGTGAGCCCCACGATCATCCCACGGTAATGGCCGCACCGTCTTGGGTGAGACCGAGGTCTCACCTAACCCGCACCTGAAAGACTGTTGCTTTTGTACAGAGGCTTGTTTTTGGTAAATATCTTGTCAACACCTGCTCTGCCGTCTTTTTCGGTGTACCTGTGCTGCTCCTTCCGGCAAGAAGCGGATTGCGTGGGAAGCGGATTGGGCTGGTGTACCTCACACACGGGTCGTGAAGACGAGCACTGACGCTCCTCGAGCTCAAATTGTACGAACGGTTCAAAGGAGATCAAAGTTACGTGTGCCCCTACAGTGATTTATTTATTATATCTACACGGTTCATCTATTTTTAGAGATCATCTCATAGCATTATCCAAGAAATGAATAATATCCAAAGATCATATGGACCACACCACAAATAGAAGCGGAGATAATGATTTTCACTGTTACAAAATTCGTAGGCCCACCCTAATGTTTATTTTCCATCCAATCTGTTCATTAGGTCAAAAAGACCTGAATGAAGAGGGATTTGTTATTTTTTATTTCATATTTATTGAAAACTCCTGTGACCCCAAAAAAGGTTTCAATGGTAGACGTTCAAGCCCCTGTGCTTTTTTCAGTGTGGTCCACTTGACACTTAGATTTGTCTTATTTTTTGTTTCAAGCCTTAATACGAACTCGCCAAATGGATGGAGGTACACCAATGTGGTAGTGATGGGTTGACGTCACCAAGTCCTGTGAGCCCCATTATCATTTATGTGTTGTGCTATCATTAGGGGTGTACATCGAGTTGAACCGAGTTGAGCTGGCCTTAGCTCGACTCGACTCGGCCACTGGCTGACCTCAGTTTGAACTCGGCTCGGCTTGGTCCTCAAGCCTGACTGGCTAGCTCGACTCGGTTCGGTCAGCAACTTGGGCCAGCTCGGGCCGAGTTTGAGCCAAGATTGAGCCGAGTTCGCCATTGAGGTATTTCCACAAACACCTGAACTGCGACTTCAAAATCTCATAGTTTTACAAACAGAGGCAATGGTTTTACAGGTATTTCATCAAACACCTTCTAATCAACATAAAAACTAAGAAAAACAAAGAGAAAAATGGTATTTGTTTCATGTACATACCTTCCTTGCCACCATCGAACCCAAAGAGGAGCAGGATCTGGCTACAGCCTTGAAAAGGTGCTTCCCTGAAGGCATAGACATCTACTTTGAAAATGTGGGTGGACCCATGCTTGATGCAATTCTGTTGAACATGAAAGTCCATGGATGGATTGTTGTTTGTGGGTTGATATCTCAATACAATTCCACCCAACAAGAGGGTGGACACTACTTGTTCTACCTGGTAACAAAGTGCATCAGGATGCAAGGATTCATCGAGCCCGATTACAAGCACATGTACCCTCAGTTCCTTGAGCTTGTGATTCAGTACATTAGGGGAAAAAACATACCTTCCTTGCCAGTAGCCACCTTTTGTTGAGTCATTTTATCAAACAGTTGGTGAGCAACATCAATGGCAAAGTAACCGAGTCACTGAACTGGTTCGATTCGAGTCGAGTCGAGCTGGGGCCTGCTCGAACTCGGCTCAAACTAATTTTCGAGCTAAAAAAATCATCTCGAGTCAGCTTCGAACCGAGTCAAATCGAGCCGAATCGAGCTTTTTCGAGTCGAGTCGAGCAAGCTAACCGAGCTAGCTCGGTTTGTGTACCATACCAGATAAAACAGTTGGGATTGAATGGATGCCATTGAAAACTCATCGGGCCATCATGATGGGTCCACAAAACTTGGTGATGTCAACACACGATCAAGGTTGGTGGCGTGCGGGAGGAAGCAGTTTGGCTGGTGTACTACACACCAGCTATATAGCTGGTGTAGACACGTTTCGTGTGAAGACGAGCGCCGACGCTCCGCGAACTCCTAGTTGTATGAACGGTTCAAATGAGATCAAAGTTACATGGGCCTCACAATGGTGTATTTATTATATCCACACCGTTCATCCATTTTTTGAGATAATTTTAGAGCATTATCTAAAAAATGAATCATATATAAAACTCAAATGGACCACACCAAAAATGGCAGCGGGGATAATGATTTTCACTGCAAAAAAAATAGTAAGCCTCCATAACGTTTATTTTCCATCCAATCTGTTCATAAGGTTAAAAACACTTGGATGAAGAGAAATTTTTATTTTTTTTTCATATTAATCCAAAACTTATGTGACCCCCAAAAGGGTTTCAATGGTAGACATTCAATCCCCCACTGCTTTTTGCAGTGTAGTCTACTTTATCTTTAGATCTGTCTTATTTTTCGGCTCAAGCCTTACAACGAGATCGCCAAATGGATGGACAGTTTGGATATAACACATACCTCGTGATGGGACCTACATAACTTGCTGACGTCAATACACCAACTATATAGCTGGTGTGTGGTACACCAGCCAATCCGCTTTCCGTGTGGGACATCACACAATCCCATCCACGTAGTCCACATTGCCACCTCCCCAGGGGACAAATCCGCATCCATTTTTCGTACTTATTTTAGAACATGGAACCAAAATGGAGCCATAATCAAGACTTAAGTGTGCCACATGAGAGGAAACAGTGGGGATTGAATGAACACCGTTGAAACATTCGCATGGCTACAAAAGTTTTGTAACATGCTAAGAATTTTCTATTTTCAATTAATCCCAATTCGAATGACTTTATAAACGGTTTGGATGGCATACAAACATCAAGGTGGAGCCCAAGAAGGCTTCAACTGTAGGCATTTCTTTCCCCAGTTTTCTCGCTTGTGTGCCCACTTAAGTCTTGGATCCAAATTATTTTGTCGTATGTCATAAAATAAAATCGAAAAACAGATGAATGGGGTAGATTTCTCACAAACATCACAGGCTTTGGTAGAAATCTGCATCCTCTCCTAGGTCTCTCCCTCCGGTCCATCGAATGATAGGGGTGTTGTCAGGACTGATGTCCTCAAACTTCAAGGATGCTCGACTGGTCGAGTGGACTGCTCGACTAGTCGAGGCACGCTCGACTCAAAGTCCAGCGAACTTATTTTTTGGGTGTTCGTGATGCTTGACCAGTCGAGGGTCAGGCTCGACCGACTGAGCGGGTTGCTCAACTAGTCGAGGCCCTCCTTCGACTAGTCGAGGTTACGCAGATCCTGTGCGAACTGCATAAATTTGAGGCGGTTTCTGAACTTTTCCGAACTAGGTGCATAAGTAGAGTTTACTAAATTATAAATAGGGGTCCCTAGGGCTATTCTAAGGTATTCTAAGGCTTCCTAAAGGTATTCTAAAGGGTTTTAGGGTTATCAAAGGGTATAACAAGGGTGAGATTCGAGGTTGTTCGAATCGGGTAAGTCCTCTCTCTTTGTAATTTCTATTTTCATAGTGGAGATCTGTCGCTTTGTGCCGTGGTTTTTTCCCGCAAGGGTTTTTCATGTTAAATCTTTGTGTTCTCTTGTGTATGCTTGGTGCCATTGGATTGCTATCCTAGATCTAGATCTGTGTGATTCCGCAGGCTAAAATCTCAACAAGGAGTAGCATCCTGTGCATCAATCCAATACATGCATTAAATGTATTCAATATAGCTTCATCCATGAATTCATATATAATCATTTATATATATATGAAACTAAGGAAATTGTATTGCCTACTGAGTAACTCAGTACACTTTTATCTATTGAGTAAACTCTGCTAGGCCCACTGTGAATGTATGTAGTTTATCAACCCTGTCCATCTGTTTTTCCAGCTCATTTTAGGGGTTGAGCCCAACACTGAAGAATATCCAATGCTCAAGCAGACCATACCATAGTTACAATAGTTACTATAGGGCTTCTTTTGATGCATGTATTATATATCCATGCTATTCATCTATTTTCCCGAAAATTTCTAATTATTTTAGGGCATGAGCTAAGAAAAATAAGCCGATCAAAGTCCCAAGTGGACCATGCCATGAGAAACAGTGGTAATCAGTTGTGAACAACTTAAATAGGTTATAAAAGTTTTGAATGAAGTTGATATATATATATATATATATATATATATATATATATATATATATTCTTTAATCCAAGTTCACGTGACCTTATTACGGTAGGCCATAGGAAGTTTTTAACGGCAGGATATTTAATCACCACTATTTTTTATAATATGGTTTACATGAGATTTGGATCTGCTTCATTTTTAACACGTAGCCTAAAATGACATGACAAAACAGATAAACACCATGGTCCATATAAAACAAATACATCAAGGTGAGTTCCAAAGTAAGGGTTGTATATGTCTCTAGTGAAGGCAGGACTGCACCTAAACAGCTCCTCTCAAATGATTATTGACAAATGATAGATCCATAAACCGGTTGGCAGGTTTTTGAGTGGAAAACGTTGGCCATTTGTGATTCCCGTAACATTGGCCTAATATATTTTAGGGTCTGTAGAACTCACATGTTCCTCCATATTATTTGCAAAAATGATTATTCATGTACAAGTAATTGTTACAAAAAATAAAATAAAAAATCCAACCAAAATTGGAACACATCAAACTGTCCACAGGTCCACCATTACCGAAACATTTTCTCCATAGTAAATAAGTTCAGTACACTAAATAACATTAAAAGATACAAATCAAAAATCAAGAACAAGACCTGAAGATCCATCTTCAAAGATTGAAATTCATCATTTCATATGCCCCATATTATCTAGACGAGATGTCGATGGGTTTTTGGAGGATAACGGCAATGAAGGTGTGAGAAACATAAAATTCCGCTGCGGAGGATTTGAAGAAGATGGTCTATTTAAGAATGTTGGTGCACATCCATTCTCTTTTGGAGAAGTAGAGTAAGAAGATGTTGATTGAAATGGTTCTGCCCACTTCAAATTCTCTCCTCCACCATGGTTTCCATGAACCCCACCAACGAGTGACGTGATTGCGGCCGCCAACGCAGATTGGAAACTCGGGTCGGATGCTATCGCCTTAGTTGCTGCAGCTACCGTCTCCGTCATCGGCTGCTGAGCTGGATCTGGATTGTTCTTTTGCAAGTAGGACTGATACTGATGTTCTTGAGATTGCCTTACAAGATTCAAAGCCCCATTTGGGTTTTGTTTGTATGGGTGGGCCCCATAGCTTAGGTATCCATTGGACCATGATGTTGGTAGGGTGGTGGATTCTGCTGAAGAGAAGCTGAAACCTGTTGGAGCATATCTTGGAATTGTGGAAGAGATATTTGAAGAGAACCTATTGAAATGAGAAGGTGGAGGTGAGGTGAGGTCTAGTGTAATGGTTGGATGAGAAAGAGAAGATGAGATCATTGAAGGGTTTTGCATGTGGAATTGCTTCGATCTTGAATTATCAGATAAACTGAAGTTCAGTCCATGGAATTTGGCAGCAGTGATTGGAGCTGAGGTTCCGTGGAACTGTTGAGAAGTAGATGACGAGCCAGAGATTAGCATGGAAGCGGCAGCGGATGTGGTGGAGGCCATAGCTGTGGCAGAGATTGGTAGAGGGTGGTTGTGGGTCCCTTCATAGGTTGTGATTAGGATAGACATGTCGTCTGCACATCTTTGCACCTGAAATAAGGTTACAAATCAAGATTGGGTTGTTGCATGGATAGCAGTGTTGATGATGAGAGACGCTTGTTTAGAGAAAAAGGCACCTATGTTTCATATGTGCCAACATGGCATACATGCCCAGGATCCAAGCCGTTCCTCAGATGGACCCCACCACGTAGATTCACTTTCCAAAAAATTAGGTCAATTCGATTGATCATGTATGTCACAGTTGTACATTTAATGTGGACCATTGGTCATTTCTTTCAAATCGTCCAAATTCTGTACATGTGGGGCCCACCAGAATTTTTGGTCCAGGGAATTTGCGTGGTCGGTTAGATTGAATCTTGCACGGCCATGTTAACACGTGTGAGCCAAGTATTCTTGATAACATAAAGAAGAGAGAGAGAGCAATACCTGCTTCCTTACAGGGCAGCCTGAAGAAATAGTGCAACGATAGTAAGCTCTTGGGCATGGATTTCCCTTCGCTATTTTCTGCCCATATTTCCTCCATTGGCATCCATCGCTCATCTGTATTTAAAAAATAAAAAAAAAATAATAATAAGTTGTATAAGTGTACGGTTTGTATTGCTTTAATTAAGTATGTATCTTTGATTTGTTTCAAGTATCAACAAGCATAAATATCAGATTGGAGGACTAGACTATGGTGTTAGCTCACCTCCATTTCTCAAATGGTGGTCGCTCCTTCATTGCATGCTTTGCACACGTGAAAGATAGTCTAGACCATCCAAACCGTGGGGCACAGCATGTATGGAGCATAGCCCGAAAATCACACTGATTGAATGATCTTTACAATCTGATTTGGTAGGCATGCATGCCATGTGAACGTTGGTTGAATCATCAGGTGGGCCCTAGATCTGGAGAAGGCTTTCTTGAAAAAAATATTGTCAACTTGTTTAAAAGGACTGACTTAAATTTGTAGGCCCCACCGTGATGTAGGTGACATATCCACTTCGTAAATCTGTTTTACCGGAATATTTTGAGGCATGAGATGAAAAATGAGGCAGATCCAACATTCAAGTGGCCCACACCAAAATAAACAGTGGCACCAAGAAGTTTTAACTGCGGGTGTTCGATTCCCTTTTTCCAGTGATATGGTCCACTTGAACTTTGGAACAACCTCATTTTTTTTTAGCTCATGCCCTAAAGTCAGTCGGCATACCCCCACATGTACTTGGCACTATTATCTATTTTAGCATCCTAAAAAGTAGGAGTCAAATTAAACCGAAACTAGTAGGAGTCAAATCAAACCTCTAGAATGATGGGTAATTACCAAAATGAAATAATTATTACCCATTTACAATGCAACGACGGAGGATTTGGAAGATCAAACAGGCCTTAAGAAAAAAAAGATAGCTGATTAGATAATAAAAGGATGGTACAAACCGTTGGGGCTTCGCATCTTGCTCTCACGGAAACCCTAGCTTTCTTCGCAAGGATTTGCTGTGAGACTTGTTCATCACTACTTCTCGTTGTCTTGAGACTTTTAGAGGGTGGCAATGCTTGTCCAGCCTCCTCTTCCTTTAGTTCTTCAATGCTATTTTGAGGGCTTGGATTCAACACCGGTCTGATGGAGCCATCATCCAGCTCTTCAAAATTGCTGTCCAATCTGAGACTCAATACTTCTAATTTCATCTGTTCATCATCTTTATCTTTGCTACAACTTCTCCCCTTATCTTCCTTCTTGTGCCCACTTGAACTTGTTCCAAGGCTAAGTGAAACAAGTTCATGCTCTTCTTCGATTTCTTGATTGGGAGAAGTTGTTTCTGTAGACTTCTTGGCTTGTTCTTGTCGAACAATATCATAGAATTTCATTTGGAGAGACTGGTAATCCTTCACAATCTGAGCTAAGGACATCTTCAATCTTTCATTTTCTTCTCTCACTTCACCCATTTCAGCTTTGGCAGATTCAAGCCGATTCTCCTATGATAATAAACCATAAATCAGTTGAATCGCCGGAACTACTATAAATGATTCTAGATCATCTATGTTGCATAAATCATGGCCCTTAGCAATCAATTTATATTTAGAAAGAGTGATTTTCATAATAATTCACTGCAAATTCTTCTGTCTCTATCATTTCTTTTATGTTATTCACAACCCCTAGCTATTAATTTCTATGTAAAAAAGTGATTTCATATAGCTTCTAAGCATTAAAATCTTATAATCTCTAGTATTTCTTTTATTTAAAAGGTGATTTTTGTCCTGCCTCGTGATGCGACTTATTATTATTATTATTATTAATTTTTTTTTAAAATTTTTTTTGAAATTATTCTTTGGGATCTCAAAAACTTAAATAATTATAATGAGCATGCAAATCATGGTCTATATGTCTAAAGTACACTGGTTGAAAAAACAAATTTAAGTTGATTGCTTCATTATTATGAGTAGAAAAATGAACTTTGAAAATCTTCATTATAGAAATCCTATGAACATAGATATTTCTATGTACATAGCTTCAAATATGCCACAGATATAGACCATAACCCTTATGGCATGTGCATTATCTCTGCGTCCGACCCGCCTAATAGATGTTCACCGATAAATGTTCTCTGAGCAATGCTCAATACTGTCGCAATCACACCCAGCAATAGTGAACTAGATCCTAATCCGTCATGCCTCGCTAATTCTCTAGGTTTCAAGGGACAGGCGCTCCGACATTGCTCACCGAGGCAAGTGCACTAAGGGTACGTAAGTGCACACGCACCTAAAGCGCCCATACGCCCATGTGCCCAAGGCCCCACCTCATGTTTAGGGGAAAAAAAATCAAATTCTTATTTTGAGCTCATGTTTATGAACAAAGATTTATACATGGTTTCTTACTTTTATACTAGAATATCCCTTGTCCTGATTAAAATGTTCTTGAAATAGCATTTTCTAAAGATCAGAAACCTCTATTCACACAATTTCTATATATATATATATATATATATATATATATATATATATATATATATATATATATATATATATATATATATAAATGAGTTCAAACAGTACCAAACGAATTAAATTTGAAGTTTAAGGGCAACATAGCTAAATAATTCTACAATAAAATTAGGGTTCTATGGAGGTTATTTATTATTATTTTTTTCAATTTAGAGGAGTTCTGTTTAATGAATACATCACATACAGTTACAAATGATGCTAGTATGGATTATACACCAATTAAAAGCAGACTATGAACAGCAAATGTGACTTAATCACCACCCTATATAAGCTTTGGTAAGCGCGTGAGTGTATAAGGTAGCTCGTGCAAATATACAATATTCGTTACTATAAAAGGATAATGATAATCCCACCATTAATTATTTTATTTATTAATTTAATAATAATAGAAATACATATCCTTCTGTGACAGTCTCCGAAATGAGGGTCCAATTCCATTGCATTGCTAAAATGCAATGGCAAATATTTACATTGCATTGCTAGAATGTAATGTATATGTGACAACATATCACATGGGAATGAGATCCAATCCATTCATCACAGGATTGGTCCACTCGTTGAAACAATTGTACGGCAGGGAAAAAACTAGGCCAAAGTTTTCTTACCTACCCAAATGTTTTTGATGTTGTATCCGACATGTTGAATGGACCAGGCCTAATTTTTCCTTTTTGGAGAACATCCCCACTGTCAGACCCACCCATGGACGACTTGGATATTGCACATGTCAGCATATGGCACATGTGGGGCCGTATACATGAGTTCACTCATACGCACATGTGGGCTTAGCAAAGTTGAGTTACTAAATCAACTATCTAATCTTCATCATGCATACCGAAAAAACGAAAAAATAAATAAATACATCCAAACGATCGCAAATTAATGCGTACCACCTGGCTACCTTGTGTTAGGACACTGTGGGGCCCACCGTAATGTATATGTTTTATCCACACCGTCCATCCATTTTTCCAGATCATTTTAAATTATTAGCCCACTTTTGAAGTATATCGAAGTCCCAAATGGACTACACCACAGGAAACAATGGGGATTGAATGCCTACCATTGAAAAATTCTTCGGGGTCACAGGAGTTTTGGATCAAGCTGATATTCATCGTTTCCATTCATCCCTGTATGTGTAACCTTATGAACACGTTCGATGACAAATAAACATCACCGCGGGCCTTAGGAAGGTTTCAACGTTAGAGTGTCATTATCCCCACTGTTTCCTGTGCTGTGGTCCACTTGAGCTTTGGATATGCTTCAATTCTGGTATTATGCCCTAAAATGACCCGTCAAAATGGATGAACGGCATGGATAAAATACACACATCATGGTGGGCCCCACAGTCCTGACACCAGGTAGCTTGGCGGTGTTGATGTCACCACGCAATCTGCTTCCGAAAAAGAAATCGATACCGAGTTTTCATCTAAAAGAGATCTTCTATTGATCAACGACGAAAATAACAGGAAATTCAAATTTTCTTAAACAAACGGTCTTCTTATGTAACATTGCTTGCATGTCACAAGTAATTTGTATGGCTTTTACCTGCTTGCTAATTCCTGAATCTCTTTCGTTAGGCGAAGACGGGTTCGAGCTATCATAATCGTGTATCGATCTATTGATTCTGGTCTGCACATACCACATGCTTCAGTCCACTAAAAGATTTTAAAAGAAAAGAAAAGAAAAGAAAAAAAAAAAGATCATCCTAAGAAAATTCAAGAAAGTTTTAATAAATCCTTTGAAATTTCAAAACCCTTCATAAATTGAGTACAAAGAAAGTCTGAATCCTTCAAGAATATGGAATGATCATGTCAGTATCTGAAACTCAATATTCATATCTTCAAAACACAGTTATCTTAAAACAAAATCATAGAAACTTGCAGTATTAAGATGAAAAAGTCAGAAATGACACATTCAAAAAACACAGTTAACTTCAAAACATTCATAAAAGTGAAGATTTCTGAAAACATCAGAGAGAGTGAGAGACCTCTTCTTTATCAACATCACATTGGACATTCATATCTTCTTCAACAACAAAATCACGATTGTCAATGGCAGATTTCTTCAGCATCTCCTCCATAGCCAATATCTTCCTTCCCTTTCTTCTTTTTCTTGCATTTCTGCCATTTTTGTATCGTTCATCTTCTTAAAGAGGCAGCCTTTTGTTTTTGACTTGATTAAAGAAATTCAAAGGTCTGTTCCTCTCTCTCTCTCCTAAAGAGTTTTGCTACGCATGCAGTAAGACCTACACGCAACCACTTGTGCATGCCGTCCATCCTGTTGGGCCGCACAGATTTATATGACCTGGTCTAGAACTGGGTTGTCCACACACCAATTAGGACACATAATTCAGAAACAGTGGATATCAAGGAAAAGCGGATTGGCTGGTGTACCACACACCAGCTATATAGCTGCTGTAGGTACGTGTCGTGCGAAGACGAGCACTGACGCTCCTCGAGCTCCGAGTTGTACAAACTGTTCAAATGAGATCAAAGTTACATGGCCCCACAGTGATGTATTTATTATATCTACAGCGTTTATCTATTTTTAGAGGTCATTTTAGAGCATTATCCCAAAAACGAATCATATCCAAAGATCAACTGGACCACACCACAAATAGCAGCAGAGCTAATGATTTTCACCGTTAAACAATTCGTAGGGCCCACCATAACGTTTATTTTCCATCCAATCTGTTCATAAGGTCACAAAGACCTGAATGAAGAGGAAATACAAATTTCATATTAATCCAAAACTTCTGTGACCCCAAAAAGGGTTTTAACGGTAGATGTTAATTCCTCCACTGCTTTTTTGCAGTGTGGTCCACTTGATCGTTAGATATGTCTTAGTTTTCGTCTCAAGCCTTAAGACAAGCTTGCCAAATGGATGGACGGTTTGGATATAACACATACCTTATGATCAGATCCACAAAACTTGCTGAGGCCAATAGAGCAGCTATATAGCTGGTGTGAGGTACACGGGCCAATCCGCTTCCGGATATCAATGCCTCACATTCAACATAAAAGTATGGGCCCACCACACAAGTTGGCTCGCTTGGGTGAACACCACCCAGCAAGGTGGTAGAAAGCTTTGTGGACCCCACCATAATGTATATGTTTTATTGCACTGTCCATCCATTTCCCAGCTTATTCTAGGGCATGACCCAAAAAAATGAGACAAATCTAAAGCTCAAGTAAACCACACGGCAGGAAATAATGAGAATTAAACTCGTATCATTGAAATCATCTCGGGGGGAATAGAAGTTTTGGATTAAGCTGAAATTTGTGTTTTCACTTCATCTAAATTTATGGAACTTTGTGAACAGGTTGGATGGAAACTAAAAATTAATATGGGCCACTAAAAAGTTTTTAATGGTAAGCGATCAATCCTCACTGTTTCCCGTGATGTGGTCCACTTGATCTTGCATTTGCCTAATTTTAGTGCAAGAAAATGGATGAAGGGTGTGGATGAGACAAATACATCATGGCGGGGCCTACAGAGCTTTTCCACCTCCTAGCTGGGTGGTGTTGGGTTCACCACACACCCAATCAGCTTCCAACTTTAGTCTGCGCAATTTACGGTGAGGCCCACTTGAAGGAAGCAGATCTTGTCACGTGGGACACGTCGGCTCGTGTGCATGCGTGTAGGTGTGCGTATACGTCTGGAGAGATCTCCATATAAAATGGAAATGTCAACCATGAAAAACTAAAATCAACATGGGAGGAAGACATGGTATTAGGCTGCCTTTGATTTGTCTCCTCTCTCACACGTGCAAATCGTAATAGCCGCCGCACCCTCGCACGACTGCGATGAGAAGGTTCAACCTTTGGGGCTCTGGATCTGGAAGGAACATTCGTCGCCCGATAACTAACACATGGCAGGCGGTGTGGTGGATCCAAACCATCCCTCTAGCAATCTTCTCCGTAGGTGTGGCAGCAACTATAAGATGAACCGTTCATACGAAAAATTATAAACAGGAGAATCTGATGGATAGGATCATTCGGTCGGTGTTGATTCCAACCAATGGTATCCATTAACAGGACTCACCATACGGACGGATCAGATCCATGTGTAAGATATTTCATATTGGCCGATGAGAACGGGCCTGCTACTATTACCATGTGCGGATATAGCCTTTGAAATCTCGAGTAAACATCACATCTCACCGTCCATGTGTAAAACAATCTATATCATCTAATAGCGGTCGCCAGACTTCCTGTTGACTTTTTCGGGTGACGTAGCTGCCATCATTTTCGGTGTAAGTTTCAAAAGTGGGCCATACAGGAACACAACCCACCAGATGGACAGTCTGGATGCACTACTCCGTCAGTCGGTCTTCAGGTACTGGACAACTGACTTTCATGGTTTGTTGCCACTCCAATGAACTATCTTTGGTAATGGCCGATCGATCATATGGTGGGACATACTGTGGATGGACAAATCAAGAAAAACACACCGAACATGAAATTCTATACGTAGAATGGAGTCCTTCAAGTGGTTTAAATTGGAAAAGGAAAACTCTATTATTATCTAAGAATATTAAATAAATATGGTTCTTTTTTCTTTTATAGTGGCTATTCACAGTTGGATCACTATTTCAACGGTCTGGATTCAGATACAGTGTATTACAGGTTGAGATGAACCATGAGTACTACATGGATGGACGGACTGGAAATTTCGTTTACAAGTCAATGCGGAGCGTGTTTGTAAATTTATGGGGAAGCGGGATTTCGGTGGAGCCGACCTCAACTGGGGTTGGAGAAAACCGTACGGAAAGAGGCGGGAAAAACGGTGGAATCATATCGTGCTCTGCGAGGCTCTGGTGATGTTACGCATGCACTCACCTTCTATTCGAACGAGCCAGAATTGCGACCCACCGTTTAAATGGCATCAGCTGTGGAATAATTGAGATCAAAGGATTTTAGATGATGTTGGACTTTTAAAAATAAAAATAAAAATTGAGCCGTTTACTTGGCAGGGTTCATTGTTCATCGAGTACCTTGTAGATACGTCTTCTCGGTCATTCGACCCATGTTCTTTTTGATTAGATTGGATGAGAGAATGTTTCTTAGATTGTATGCTAAACACGTTTTCGGTTGAACTGAATGAATCTTAGTCGGCTTCGGTCAGTTCAACCGAAGGTTTCACCGGTTCAACCGATGAAATGCATAAATGTGGATTTTATTTTCTAATTTTACACGAGTGAATAAATACCCTTGCTAATTACAATTAGGGTTGAGAGCATAGAGAGCTTCAGATCCAAAGGGTTTTGAAAAATAAATGAGGTTTTTATTGTAAGTTGTTTCATCTCTTATAATTTTCTTCTGATTATAGTGGATTAATCGTCGCTTTGTATCGTTTTTTTTTTTTTTTTCGCAAGGGTTTTCTACATAAAAATCTTTTGTGTTCTTTATGTTTGCTTAGATTTTTCATTCTTTATTGCTTGTTTGATTCGATATGAGGTTACTTTTATACCCAACAAGTGACATCAGAGATTAAGGTTGGAGTATTAGTTTGAATATGAAAGCATGTCATTGAGGAGATTGAATGTAAAATTTGAGATAGAGAAGTTTACAGGAAAAAATAATTTTGAATTATGGAAGTTGAAGATGAAAGTCTATTTTAGTTGAGCAATGGCTGCAACTCCTTGAGAAAGTGCATCATTTAGAATTTATAAAGGAAGATGATTGAGATGAACTTGATTGGAGGGCAATTAATATAATCCAATTGTGCTTGGCTGATGAAGTCCTGTATAATGCCATCGATGGGATGACTACCATGGGATTCATCTATTGATTTTTTTTTTTTCACTGGGCCCAATACTCTCAATGTTTTAATCAATTTTTCAAAGGTTTTTAATTGTCGAAGTTTTGTTTTAACCATTAAAACTGTTTTTTATCATATTTAAAGATAACTTGATTGTCCACTTTTGATTGGCATGCGATATAATCATTAGTGGATACACCATGACAATGGAGGGATTTAATCATAAGTATATATGGATGAGGCAAATTGACGACTTTCTTTTACAGTAGGTTACACCAAAGTCCGTAGGTGGCGGAGCACCATTATGGGTGCGCTCCTAAAACTATAATCACTTCTTATTTATATGATCATATCTCAGAGAAAAGGAAGAGCTAGCCTTGGACGTATTGAAATTGTTTGGATTATCTACCACAATACATGGAAGCTTAACAGAGCTTAGAATTATGATTAAGTCCTATAGGGGGTGAAAATGACTACTTAAAAATTCTTTGCTTAATTAACTAATTTATCAATTCAAATTAATAAGATAATTGATACTTAGGCTTCCAATAAAAAGTGGGTCCAATCACATAAATTGCAAAAGTTGTAACAATAAGCAACTAGTCTATAAGGAGATAATGATCTTGTCTGTAAGATGTGTTAACTATTCAGCACCTAGCATACATCTAATTATGCATTGATATAATTCAACAAATTAAGCTCACAAGTATAAATAAAAATGTGCGCAAATAACAATTCCAAACACAACATGCATAGTGGTTCGGCTACTTGCCCACTTCACTCCCGGCGGACACACTTTCCTCGAGTGTACCAAATTTTACTCTATACTCAATCTCATACATGAAAATAATATATACACTCTTACAATAGATAACCTACTTGTCAGATTAAGTTCCTTTGTAGCGCCTTTTTAAGATGCTTCTTCAATACTTTCTTGTACTTGAGTCAGCTTCTCAATTATTCCCATATTTATTGATGCCAATGGTTCAGCCCACAAACAAATATTTTGCATGCGATGCTCCAATGAAGTGACCGAAGTGATGGGAGGATGGTTGAATCTCCTATAACTAATGGTTTTAATTGATTTCAAATGGGATTTACCTAAATGGGTCTTCTAAAAGATATATACAAGGATATACCTATAGACTTAGTATCTAATCTCTAGAAAATAGTGGAGATTAAGTATATGTTCATAATGAAGGTTGAAATTCTCATTAGTGTGATAAAGTTGAAGAAGATGACTTGAATCTCATAGGTTTAGATGCTTAAGATGAGGGATATGAGTGGTGAATCATCTAAGCTCTAATGACACTAAAAACTCATCTGAATGCCAAAATATCAAATGCCTTATATAAAGGAATCAAGTTCAAACATAAAAAAAGGCAGAAAATGGCATCTTCGATCGACCGACTAGGCATGTCGATTGATCATCGATTCAATTGAGACCAATTGAAGTTCTGTTGATTCGATTAAGAAAATCTAGGGATGTGCAGTTTAGTTGTTAGACTATTATAGACACTTTTGATCGAACCTTTCAATCGATCGAGACTGATCGAAGGTCTGTCAATTTAATTGAGCTTTGATTGACTGTACACAACAAATTATTGATTTGGGCTGAATGATTATCAACAAACTTTTCACCTTTAAAGCCCTATCTAATCATGATCAAATTAAGATTCTGATGCCATATGATGATCAAACAAAGGTTTACCTATTTGAAAATGGAACATCTAAAAGCTAGGTTATTATAGGTATAAGGTTAGGGTCATTAAGACACTTCATGATTTACTTGTTTTTCACTCCTTGATGTTTCATGTCCTTTAAAAAAGAAAAAAAGAAAAAAGAAAAACAGATTCATTTTATAAATCAAGAACAGGCTGAGAGCGGCTTACAAATTCAGGAGGGTCGATAACAAAAAGGGAATGGGCCCTCCTATCATATGGACTGAAAGACGACAGACAGAACAGACTGGCATAGGCCAGGCGCAGGGAACCAAGGCCGACTTTATCGAGGAACAATAGCCCTTTGATGGCAGCTGAAAGGGCGTCTAGGGATAGGAAAGTGGTGTTGGAATGAGACTTGCTCCTAAGACGGGCCAAGCTGTTAGCAATCGAGTTCGCTTCAATTGGCATATGGGCAATTTAGAGATGAAGTGAGGGGGAGAGGAGGGAGAATCTCGCCTTCCAGTACTAGATAAGCCAACAGGCATTAGCAGGATCTGACAAAGCCTTCACCACGATCATGGAATAGATAGCAACCTGGATTTTGGAGTAGCCCAAATGATGCGCCAGCATGAGAGCGTCCAAGATGGCTTTAGACTCAGCCCTCGTGTTTCTACCAGTGTTGTAGCCGTGAGAAAATCCAAAAAGGAATTTCCCAGATTCGTCTCTCCCAACTCCGCCACCCCCCAAAGGCCCTGGGTTTTCTCTAGAGGAACCATATACGTTCAGTTTGATCCAGCCCGCAGGAAGCCTGCACCATGTTACAATGGAGATGGGAGGAATAATGGACTGAGAGGTCCGGACACCCCAGTTATTGTTCATGCTAGCAACCGATTTAAGGAGAAGTCTCGGTGCAGGGAGGATGGTGGTAACGAGCTGGGCCCAGAATAAAATACCTTGCGCTATTTGGGAGACAGCGGATGCTGAGTTGTCGTAGCACTTTGAGTTCCTAGCTTTCCACAATTCCCAGAAAATGAAAATAGGAATTAGACCTTTGAGCGGCGACGCTGACAGCTGGGCAGCATTCCACCACTGATAAGCACGGCTGACCGTTATGGGGTGCAAGGGCTGGGGGATCCCGCAATCCACACGAAAGCGTTCCCATACTTTGCTGGCCAGCGAACCTGTGGCAAAGAGATGGTCCACTGATTCGTAAGTGGGGGAGGAAGGCGGGGAGCAGCAAGAACATTTGGATGCTATGCTGACTCCTTTGCGTTGAATATTGACGTCCACAGGGACTGTGTTGTGGAGGATTTTCCAGGTAAGAAGGGAGAGTTTTGGTGGAATTTTTGGATGCCACATCCATACAGACCACCTACTCCTGAGCGCTGCAGGCCTGATACACTACCATGCCAAGCAGCTGAAAGATCCCCATTCCTTGCCGATAACCAAATGTGTCTGTCATCTGCATCAGACGTGTAGATACCCTCCTCCTCGACATGGTCCACAACGACTTGTGGAAGGTAAAAAGGCCGAGCTAAGAGTCCTATAGGAGGGGGGAGGGGGAGAGAATAGGACTATGCTAAATTAAAAAATTAAATGCGGAATTAGACAGATATAAATAAAGATAGCACTTAACAATCCCACAAAGCAGAAATGAATAGCAACCTCAAATGTGCAAGTATTGAGAGGTTGATACAGATGTTGTTTTAAGGACAACCTTACACCAAAAACCAATGGCTTATGGTAGGACAACTTGATTTCTAGAACAGTCTGTGTATCAAAATCTCAAACTAATACAGAGGAGAATAAAAATAGTAAAGAAAATAAACTAAGTTATTACAACATTCCCACACTTGTATAAAAGAGATTACAACATTCTCCACAAAGGCTTAAAAGAAATTACAACATTCACACAAAGCCACAATCAACCATCCACCACAATACCAGAAATTATAGTGGTTCGCTTGTATGTACACCAACTGTTTAGAAAAACAGCTACACAACTACTCCACTCCCAATATCCTCACACATTGGGTATTGGCATTCACTATGAAATAGGTTTTTCAAGGTTCACCTAAAACCTTCACAATTGTGTCTTTCAAGTGGGCTTACACAATTCAAAAACCCCACACTCTGAGATTTTCTAGATCATCTCAGACAAACCAAAAAGAGATTTTTCCTAGCGCAACCTCAAAAACCAAAAAGAGATTTACACAAAATGTAAATATACTTATCTGGATATTCTCCTTTGATGAAGCCTGGTAGAACTAATTCGAAGTAGATATTCAACGTAGATGTTCAATGTCCACACTCACTTATGAAAGGGTTCTAAATGATTTTTAGATTAAATCACTTTAGGCTAGCTTGATTTGATTTTGATTCCAAGAAAGGAGAAAACTTAAATCCCTTCTTCAAATAAGATTAAAATATATAACTCAAAATCAAATGCAAAAAGCTAAATTAAAGAGAATATTAAATGAGCACTAAATAGCTTAAGAATATCACAAACTTATCTCTCAGAGTGGTGTCTTGATTTTGTTTGAATGATTTATCAAACTCTGAAAATCGTGCTCTATTTATAAGTGAAAAAACTGTTCACTCGACTGGCCCAGAGGTCAGCTCGACTGGTCGAAGGACCAACAAACTTTTAAAATTTCAGGCGTGATAAGATAAGATAGGTCCACGATTGGTCAAGTGGCTGGTACGACCGGTCGAGCTATGCACTCGACCAGTCGAGTGGGACCCTGAAAGGTTGTTGGACTTTGAGTCGAGCACTGTTCACTCGACTAGTCGAGCAAGTCTCCAAGACTGGTCGAGGATTTAACAGAAAATCTGAAAAATCTATAACAAACCTTGGACTGATCGAGAAAATTCTTTGATTGGTCGAGCCAGTACTTGGACTAGTCGAACACAAGCTAGGACTAGTTGAGAAAAAGTCTATAAAATTATATCATGACCCAAAATAAGAATGTAATCAATATGACCTAACCTAGGGTCAATATAGAGTCATTCATACCTTATAGTTGAGATTTGAACATTGAAACATCATTTACTTCGGTTGATAGTTTATCTTGAAGTACTTGAAGCTTGTCATTGTATTTTCGAAGATGTGCTTGAAGTAGTGACCTTGTGACTTTGAGTTCCAACTTAAGAAGATTACTTGAGCTTTAAGTTCCAAAGTAAAGCACATTATCTTGACATAGTTGAAGCTTGAAAGCTTGATCTATCACTTGATGTTGTACTTGAACCTCTTATTCTTGCACTTGAAGTTCTTGATGTAAAGACCTTTGTTCTTGTACTTGAATGTAAAGCTACATAAGATACATATTCCAAGCAGTTTTGACACTACAAAATTTGACAAATCTAGGAGCTAGATAAGATAGCATTCTCAAAAGGACGTGTAAGGCTTTAGCCCTCTCAATCCAACCTGAAGGGCCGATCCACTCCTTGATGGTGGTTGGAGAATGGGCCTGTTGTTGCCGTTGTATATCCCGCAGGGGCCCTAGGTCGAACCAGTCCTCTGACCAAAAATCAACGTTTCCATAACAATGAACAAGTGAGACTTTTTCATGAGTAAGGGGAAGGACTCTCTGATTTTTTTTCTAGATTGGAGATGTCATTGGGCTAGTTGTTGGAGCGGAAGGGGAGGTGCAATCAGTGGCGTATTTGGCCCTCACGAAATTACACCAGCTGCTATTTGTTCCTCTCAATAGGACAGCCCAAGCCAGCTTTAAGCAGCAAGCTTGCATAATCGATTTTAAGGGCCTCAGGCCCAAGCCACCTTCTGATTTGGGGAGCGAGAGACTGTGCTAGTTTTGCTAGTGACACTTGTTCTTTGGCCCTTCCCAGCTCTAAAAGAAGTTAGCAAATAATTTTTCTAAATCTGCTAGAACGTTGGTCGGAACCTCCATGGCTGAAAGGGTGTGGATCAGAATGCTATTGAGAACGTGAGAGATGAGGGTGAGCCTCCCTGCCTGGGACAGAATTCTGTTTTGCCAAGTGAAAATTCTGAACAGAATCTTCTCCACCATTACCGGAAAATAAGCTCTCGTAGGCCTCCCTTAGAAGATGGGGACACCTAGCTAAGTGAAAGGGGGGCCTTTGAGAAGCCAAGGATTGAGGCAGCCGCTCTGCATCTTGATTCGGGCATCGTTGACGGAGGAATAAAGAAGTTTTTTGCCAAGTTGATTTTTTGGCCCGAGCACCATTCGTATTGATTGAGGAATTTCTTTATCCAATTCAGGGACCTTCTGGAGCCGTTGGTGAAGAGGATAGTGTCATCCGCAAAAAGCAGATGAGAGATTGATGGGCAATTAGGATGTGTCTTATAGAGCTGGCACGCACTCATGGCCACTAACAGATGGAAGCCCTTGTTAAGGCCCTTTACTGCAAGAATAAAGAGGCCTGGGGAGATCGGGTCTCCTTGTCTAAGGCCCCGGGTGGAGTGAAAAAATCCAGTAGCTTCACCATTTATAAGGATTGAGAACCAGCACTCCGACCAACATCTTTCCACGAGCTTAATCCAATTCTGGTGAAAGCCAAATTGCTTAAGGTCGTTATGAGAAACTTCCAGTTGCGCCTGTTGTAAGCTTTTTCTATGTCTAACTTCAACAAAAGATTGCCTCCTCTGAATTTCTTGTTGATGTCCTTGAATGTTTCTTGGACGAGGGCGTAACTTTCTGCCATAGATCTACCTTGCACAAACGCACCCTATTCTATGGAGACAATCTTAAGGAGAATATCACCCAGTTTAACAACAATGATTCTAGAGAAAATTTTGTACAAACACTTACAGAGGCTAATTGGTTTAAAGTCATAGAAGGAGATCAGGGCGCTTATCTTGGGAATGAGGCAGATTAGCGAGGCCGTAAGCACTCTAAGGAAATCGGATCCACTGAAGAAGAATTTTGCAGCCATGAGGAGGTCGTGACTGATGGTGTCCCAGCAAGCCTAATAGAAAGCCCTGGAGAAGTTGTCTGGGCCTGCCACGCTGTCTGGAGGGATTGCTTTAACTGCCGTGTGGAGTTCCTCTAAGGTTGGCTCTGCTACATGTATGGAATGCAGGAAGTCCCCAAGGTCCGAGTTGTCCTTAGCCTGCAGGAGGCGCTGGAAGTGGGAGGCTGTAGCCTCTTTGATCTCTGCATTGTTAGAGAGCTTTCTTCCGTCAGTCAACTTGATTTCCTGGATCGTGTTTCTTCTGTTCTTCCTAGCCGCTATGGAATGGAAGAACTTGGTATTACGATCTCCTTCTTGTAGCTAATGGGTCCTAGCTTTTTGCTTACAAAAGATCTCTTCGTAGTGTTCGAGGCCGGAAATGGAGTCTCTGATTCTCTGCACTTCATGTTGGTTGGCTTGATCTGGGCAGGCGAGCGCCACTACCTCTGCACGAATGAGATCAGCTGACGTGGATTGGATTTGCTGGAATATATTACCGAAAGTATGATTTCATTTCACAATAAAAATCCAAAGTACATCTGGGCTAACTTGGAGCACAAAAAATAAACACCTGGGAGCCTATCATGACAACAACTAGGAAAACTCGAGAGAAAAACTAAGGAGAACACAAAAAAGGCCTAGTGCTCCCTGATCGACCCCAGACCCACAGGAAGAGAAGACCCCTAACATCAGGAGGGAGGGCAGAATACTGTGCAAACCATGCAGCTGATTGACCAGCACTCCCCAAACAGGCCATGGCATCCACCGAAGCGTTACCCTCCCTTAAAATGTGAACGAAACACACCTGGCCTAATCGTTTTAATCTACCGATCCTATGGGTCCAATAGGCCTATTTCTAGCCTGGTCGGACTAAACTGTTCAAAACATTGATGGCTAGTTGGGAATTTGATTCAACAATCACATTTGAGAGCCCTGAATAAAGACAATGGGAGAGCCCAATGTGGATAGCACGAAGCTCCACTATGGTGTTCGAACCAACCCCATAACCTGCAGCGAACACAAAGATAAAATCGCCTCTATGTCCTCTGCAGATACCTCTGCCACCAAAGTTCCCTGGGTTTCTTCTAGACGAACCGACTACGTTAATCTTCACCCAATCTAGGTTTAACTTCAACCATTTAACCACTGATAGCTGTTTGGAAGGAGAGTTAAAAGTTATAGAATTCATGGTCGAAGAAAACAATGAAGGCTGCAACTCCACACTAGGAGAGATAGTAAAAAAGGAACCGATTTGGGGTTGCTAACATAAGCTATCCACCAGCAAACCCAGTTGACAGGGAGTGCGTAGAGGCAAACTTACCTTCAAATGCAACAACATTTCTGGCTTTCCACAATTCCCAAATGATCAGGCATGGAACGAACTTCTGAACTGAGGAGTGTTGCATACCATGAGAAGGAGCACTCCACCACTGGGAAAGGCGAGACTCCATAGAGAGAGCTGGCATAATAGACATACCAAGCATATGTCCTCTTATGTATTCAATTTTTAATTTTTAAGGTCTCAACTGACTCACTGACATATGAACCCATGTGATTGACGAATAGGTGCATAAATAAATGCACTGACATTCTTCACCCTATAAGATGTGTGAGTGTAAGGAAAAAGAGAGAAATTTTAAGAGGTAGCAGAGACCGGCCTACTCCATCCTCTTCAATTATATATCCTCACCTGTGGTCCACTTGTGTGGATGGTTGTTGAGTGTCAAATATTGCATATTTTTTCCTACTTACATCTTGGTTTTATGAACATGATAATGCTTAATGAGTACATTTTATACATGTTTGTATTGCGAGGTAAGTTCAAGAGCTTTGATTGAAAAGAATGTTAAAAGCATAGATTTGATGCTCAAGAACCACCAAAACAAAGGATGTATCTTAGGAGACCAAGATTGAAGATCTCAAGTCCTTCAGATTCAAGAAAACCAAGTGAAGAAGGAAGAAAATCAACAGATCAAAGTGCAGAAATTCATAAATCTGAAGCTTCACTGTCGATGACATATTCGAACACCCTTCGATGGCATTGAAGTAAGTGTTCGATGGCAACGAGACCTGATTGATTGTATCGGAACTTATGTAAAAATCAAGTTTGGTTGCTGGATTAATTGGGTGCATTTCTCGATGGCATCGACCACATGTTCGATTCATCGAAACACAGTTCGATGGCATAGATGACCGTCCGATATGATCGAGATTTTTGGAGAATTCTGGAGCAACTCATTGGAAAATTCTAGACATTTTTCAATGGATTGAGAACATGTTCAATGGCATCGAAGATACGTTTGATGGAATTGAAGTGACACTCGATGAAATCAACAACTTACGCAATGCGAAAGGGCGCGACTTTCAAATCCGATTCAAACTGAAATTCTTCCTTCAATGGCATCGAAAGTGTTACGTAGAGTTAGGGGTGTACACGAACCGAGCTAGCTCAATTAGCTCGCTCGACCCGACTCGAAAAAGCTTGATTCGACTCGGTTCGAAGCTAAGTTCGAGCCGAGTCGAGCTGATTTCTTGATGTTGCTCAAGTGTTTGATGAAATGACTCAACGAAGTGTGGCTAGTGACAAGGAAGGTATGTATATGAAACAAATACCCTTTTTTCTAGATTTTTATGTTGCTTGGAAGGTATTTGATAAAACATCTGAAAAATTGATAGTGGGATTTTGAAGGTGCAGTCTAGGTGTTTGTGAAAATGCCGCATAGGCAAACTCGGCTCGATCTTGGCTCGAACTCGGCAGGAATTGGCCCGAGCTACTCACTGAACCAAGCCAAGATGGCCAGCCAGGCTCAAGGACCGAGCTGAGGTTAGCTAGTGGCCGAGCTGAGTCGAGCTGAGGCCAGCTCGACTTGGTTCGACTCGATGTACACCCCTACGCAGAGTACATAAATTTGAGGCGGTTTCCAAAGTCAGTCGGACAAAGGCTATAAATATGGATTTTCTAAGGAGTTCTAGGGAGGAATTAGGGTTCAAGGAGCAGAGTCAAAGGGTGGAGCAGCCTCCCAAGAAGTTTTTCTTCATCTTTCTTAGTTTATTTTCATATTTTGTTTAAGAGATTTAGTTTTAACCATGTCGATGTTTAACTAAGCCTCTTAGCTAAAGTTAAGAGGTGAAGCTTGTAGCATGTTGGGATGTTTATTTTGCTTTGATTCTTGTTAATGTTGAACTTCATTAATTTTTAGTTTGAATTTAAAGAATGTTTTCAGTTTTCTATGGTTTATTACGACTCGAATTAGAATGGACGCTGCGATAGCTTTAAATATCTTCCTTTTCAATCTGAGATTGTGAGATCGGTAAATCCTATTGTTCAGCATTGTCTCCTAAGCATGGTAGGATGATGGAATCCATTCCAATCATCACAATTCTTCTTCATGTGTGAACTAATTCAATGCAAAGTTTGAAGTGTGCTTCAATTGTTTTATCTTCTAGCTAGATAGGATAAGACTTCGATTCCAATTGTGTTTATTGAATCAAGCAAGATAGCATCTTGATAGCTACAAGTGGATCATTAACACTCTAGTTTCCTTTTGATTGTTGATGCTCATTCATAATTACTCTCAACTATTTCAGATTTCAATTTAGATCTTTTTCTAGCTTTGCTTCTAGTTATTTTCATAATACGTACAAGTTTAGTCCTTGTGGATTCGACCTCGGTCTTACCGAGTTATTACTACATTGCGACCCTATATATACTTGGGGTTGTGAACAATAGCATACGTCTTCCTCGGTACTCATCAAAGGATTAGACATTGAACTATCTTGATTCTCCGATATTGGGATAGATTAGGGAGAGACTCCTTAGTTTAGGAGATTGACATTGATAGATTAGCATCACAAACAGGTCTTTCGTGTACATAGCTTGCAGATATGATCTCCGCCGTTTATATATATTATTATATTGTAGAAATTTGATGTTATTGTAAACGAAAATTCTTAAGATGGGTCACATGATCAAATTGCATTATACTATATTTTGTTGTGTGTTTGTATGCTATAGGGATCCAACGGGCAATTCATTGAGGCCTATCATCTTCCTTCCCTTCATTCCCAGTGTTGTATAGAGTTCTTTTGTAGCCCTTTTCTTAATGTGCAGGTTGTACGAGTATATTTATTCATGAGTTGATTTTTATTTTTATTTCGGTATAATAATTTTATTGCGTTATAGAATAGGTGAGACCATTTTATTTTATAGTTCTCACCCAAACTCTTGTAAAGCTATTCCTTTTGCTCAACAAAATTATGAAAGGTATGCTCTCACCTTCGAGTGGAAAAAAAAAAAAAAAAGTTGGCTATTTAATGTTTGCTTACTATGCCTGCCCACTGATTTAGTTGAGGTAGGATGGCTTAATATTTCTACGCCATCTATTCTTGTGCTAAAACATGGCAACTGCTTAATGAGTTGATTGGCTTGAACTCTAGGCAGGAGAATCTACCCAATGGGACCCACCGGATGAATGACTTGGACCTGAAACACACAATTTTGACGTTGGTACAGGAGGTAACAAGTAGATGAACTAACTTGTATTCCCATGCGGGCTTAGCCAGCCTCTTATGCTCGTATTTCACAATAACATGGGCTTCTTCGGATGAGGAAAGGTTGTTTGGTGGGTTTCAGTCCTTGATATATAAGTATATTTTCTTAGTATTTATTGTTTTTATTGGGCATCACACACGTATATGGCCATGGAAGAAGATTCACCATATGAGTTCTCCCTTCCTCTTTTGACCACTCACTATTTTAATTTTAACCATCCATTTGATACCCATTAATTGGATGGATAGGATTCTGCCAGTTTAATTTTACGCATGTTCTCCATCCACAATGGATACCCACAATTTGAATGGCCTGGATAGCTGCACGTCAGAACAGATAATGAGTCAACACCATTTTTTAAATGGTGCGAGACTAGCATTGCATACCAGGCCATGAAAAGTATTTTTGACATGAGCTTAGACGACCGTTGATGTGGCATGCGTCCTGGTTACGCCATTGCATTGCGACTTGGCATGGGTCTTGGTCTATCTTTCTTTCTGTACACTTTCTTTTTAAACATGTTATTTAAAAGGATGTCATCTGTATAATTATATACAGGAAATCGGTGTATATGCAATATGTACCGTCCATTACTTAATTTTTTAGGCAATCATAATCGTATGACGTACGATTTTTTCTTTTGTAAGCAACGGCTCAGAGCGTTTTCTTTTTCTTTCCGTTGAAAATAGGTTGTTGACTCGACCTGATGGTTGTGAATATTGTTCTAGGGTTGCAACTTGGGTTCAGGTCAACCCCAATCTGACTTAGGGCTGCAACTTGGGTTGGAATCAACCTGAACCTACCCAAGTTCAGGTCAGGTAGGGTGTCAAGGTCCTTGCGTTGGAAAATGTCAACTTGAGTTGAGCAAATTTGGGTTGATTAGGTCGGGTTGGGAACAATCACATGTATTTGGGTTGGTCACGCCCGGTTCAGTTGAGTTGGGTTGAGTCAAGCATAAACAGAGGAGTTTTAGGTTGAAATGGGTGCGTCCCACTAATTTTCATGCAGTAATTGAAATCTTTGAAACAGTTTCAGTCACTTCGACCCATTACCAGTAGGCATCATGTGGATTTTGCTGGTTGCAATCTTTATTGTGAATGAAATGTTAACCCCTTCAGTCTTTGCTTTGTTATGATATTTTCATAGTTTTGAATCATGATTGACATATGTTCCAAATTAATCTAAAACGATGATACAAACTCAGTAGCTAGCTATTCTAGCATGTGATATTGTGTAGTGGAAATTAGCTTGCGAGATCCGAACATGACTTCCTTATCTAACTTATGTTCTTAGTTAAATGAAATTTTAGTGGAAAAGATAATCCAGTGTAGAAGGAGAAGACGCGGGAAGTTGATGGAGCACTGGGAGGAAGCTCGGATGAGAAGAAGCCGTCCAGCGCCTGTCGCATTCTCCATTTTTGTAGGTAATCTCACATGTGACACAACCGTTGAAGACCTCCTCTGCATTTTTGGGAGGTTTGGTAAGATCGCTGAAGTGTTTCTGCCCAAAGACCAAACCCGGATTAAGCATAGGGGTTTTACTTTCGTAAGATTTTGGTATGAGCAAGAAGCATACAATGCCATCCAAACCCTAAATGGTAGAAGGATTGATGGGCATATTGTCACAATAGATTGGGCCAGATAGCAAAAGGGGGAACCTAGGGCAGAGGGGTCGAAGCACTGGGTGGAGATCCCTCCCCAGCGCCTCCGAATCCACCCCAAACCCAAGTTCCTCCGAGTTGGGGTGTGGCCCATTCTCTAGATTTTTGTCACCTAACTTGAGTCGTCACCCGTTCATCGTGGAGGCAGACAAAGGGGAAGTGGAGAAGATGACCAAATCGCTGGCCATAGCTCTGCTCGTCCAGGTGGGCAGAGATGATATCTCCATTCTTCATCTGGTCGAATGCACTCGCAAGTCACCCACGGTGGCATCCTTGGTGGATTTCACGAGGATCGGCCCAATTAATTTCCTGGTCAGATTTTAGTCAAAGCAGGAGATGGAAGATTTTGTAGGGGATGCAGCCCTCCTTAAGGAAATGGGTATTATCAATACAGAACCTTGGAGTGCTGATGCTTGCTCCCTGGCCAAAGGAATCTGGATTAGGCTGATTGGTATCCCACCCCATGCCTGGTTTCCGTTGACCATTTCCAAAATTGCTAGCTCCTATGGTAAGGTCGCTGAGATTGATAGTATGTTGGCCTTGGGCATTTTTCAGGCATTTGCAAGGGTCCGTATCACCTTGCTCCTAAGGGCGGATCTTCATTCAATGCGTTATCTAAAAGTCAATGGCTCCTCCTTTCCTATAATGGGTGTCGTAGAATGCTAGGCCCTTGGTGGGATACACCCCCAACCCCCAAATTCGGCTGCTTGGACTTCAGGCTCAACCAAATCTTGGGTAGTGCAGTCATTTTTCAGAGATAGTGGGACTGGTAGGCAAGGCCTCCCATCTGTTTGTGGAAATGCTTCTGAGAATCTTCCGTGGGCCCTGATTGATCAGAGGGGGACTTTGCCCTGCCCCGCCCCGCCCCGACCCGCCACTCATATGGTCTCATCCCGGCCTATCACCCTTCCCTCAACCTTGCCTAACACCTCAACCGCGTTAGCTGAGCCTTTAATACCCTATCGAATTACTCAACCTTCTTTGCCCCAATCTCACCCCTATTCCCCTCCCCAAGTTGAGTTGCCTATCCTAACCCAGGCCTATCAATCGAATCGGCCTTGCCTATGCACCCACTCCAATTCCGAAGCCTCCCAACTCATCCCTACCTACAAGCCTTTACCTGCCCCCCCCTTCGACCCAGCCCCAGAGGTCGGCCTAGCCCTATATATCCCTTCACCTTATGACTAGTACTGCTTACCCTTCCTCGCCAGCGTAGCTGCTAAGGAGGGCAAGTCTAGACTGCTCGATAGATCAAATTCAAGGTCTCCACGATACAGGGTAGATCAGTTCCCCTCCTGGAATGGGCTCTGCTGGGTTGGGGGTAGTCGACTCGGTTGTGCGCCATCTCCCAGACTTGTGCGAGCTGCATCAGCAGGAGGAAGGTGAGCATGCTCTCCAAACAATTGTGCTGATTGGTGATAGTGATGCCCAGTAGTTTCCCCTCCGCATCAGAGATCCGGTTTCCTCATCAGACCGTCAGGAAGGAAGCAGCCTACATAGGAACCCCTCTCCAATTAGCCATGCTCAGCTACAAATCCCAGTAGGTAGAATCAAATCCAGCAGACTCAGGGGCAGAGCCAGGTCAGTCGGCAGTTCACCCCTGCATCTAGGCAGCCCTTCAATACAATTCCAACAATTTCTACAACCCAGGTACCAGGTTGCTTCTGATCTCATCAGGGATAGCTACCCTATTCTATGTCAAGATATGAATTCAGTGAGGCCAGCAGGGGCAGGTCATTTGGAAGTGGACTTGTCTCCCTACTTCACGAAAGAAAGAGCCTGTTCGGAGTTGGAGAGAGGAGATAACCTCCTCGAGGATGGCCCATTGGACCGTTAAAATTAGAGAGAGGTCTGTTCTCCGTTGTTGAAGAGTCTAAATCAGACCAGCCACATTATGTTAGAGGGGGCTGAGAACTAGGTTGTAACAAGCCTCTCCCCCGACCAAAATACCGCTGCTATGAGGAGAAAACCAACCAGAAAGAAGAAAAATCAGAGCTGGAACCCGACCACGACAACTGGAGAGGGAGATTGGTACAACAAATTAAGAAGATTGAAATGCAGGGCTGTCAACTCTGAGTGTGTGACTGATGGATAAAGTCATAATCTGGAATGCCCGAGGAGTTGGGAACTCCCCAACAATCAAAAGCCTAAAGAAGTTAATCGGTAGGTTCAAACCAGTGCTGGTAGCAGTCCTGGAACCTATGGTGTGCGAGCAGAGATGAGTCGCCATCAGTTTGAAGCTGGGCTTCCACAAATCCATATCCAATGGGGATAAAGGGGGTAAAATCTGGGTATTTTTTCAAGATCACCTGGATATTTCTGTTACTTATGCATCCATTCAATTGCTCTCTATGTCTATTTCTATGCAGATCCTAAGTGCCCCCGTTTATCTCTCTATCATATATACGCATTGCTCTAAGATACTTAGAAGACCACTCTAGGAGGACTTAGCAAATATCAGTAGAAATATGAATGGCCCGTGGGCAGTGGGAGGAGACTTTAACGTTGTGGCGGATGCATCGAAAAGAAGAGGTAGCAGAAACCTGAATTTGGCTAGTATGACAGAATTTGTGAATGCTATTCAAAACGCCGACCTAGTTGATGCAAGTTTCTCTAAAAATAGCTTCACTTGGAGCAACAACAGGGCCGCAAATGCTAGGGTCTGGGCTAGGCTAGATCGAGTCCTCATGAATGATAGGTGGGCTGCTCAGTTTCTATCCTTCAAAGTTCAACATTTGCCTAGGATAAATTCGGACAACGCGCCACTCCTCTTATCCTTTCCCCCCCATCATCAGCCCGGCATCAGGCCCTTCAGGTTCTTGTGCATGTGGACGCTGCATGAAGATTTCTAACATGTGATTCAGAAAGCCTGGGAAGGAGAGTGTGATCCTCAACCAATGATTAACCTACAGCTTAAATTGAAGAAAACCAAACAAGTCCTTAAAGTCTGGAATAGAGAGGTGTTTGGGGACATTCTCTCAGATAAAGGAAGGGGAAGAGGAGCTAGTTCAATCAGAATCTCGTCTGCAGTCATCCGCCGAGGACCTTAGCTATTAGGTGAAAATTGGCGAATCCCCACTTGAGGGAGGAGGTTTTTTGGAAGCAGAAAGCGCGCAACTCCTGGTTGGAGGAAGGGGACCGTAATACTAAGTTTTTTCATGCGGTGGCTACTGAGAAATATAGGTGGGCTGCGATCTCCTCTATCAGAGATGGGGGCGGCAACGTATTATGGACCGGGGTCTAATCAAAGAAGCGGCGATGGAGTTTTTTGAATATTTATTTAAGGAAACTCCCCTCTCTTCGGTGGAGAACTTCATTTCTGGGATCCCTTCTATCCTATCGGCACAGGACAATGATCATCTTCTCACACCCCCATTGTTGGAGGAATTATGGGCAGCCGTCAACGACATTCCAAAAGATGGGGCTCCCGGCCCGGATGGGTTTTCCTCAGCATTGTACATCTCATGTTGCCCAATTGTGAGTCATGCTATCCATAGAGCGGCTTGCACTTTTCTTGAAGGGAGCCAGCTGCCGAGGGTTTTTTCTTCATCTCTGATTTGTTTGATCTCGAAAAATTCAGCGGCCACTTCATTTAAAGATTACCATCTGATAAGTCTTTGCAATGTGGTCTACAAGATTCTCGCCAAGGCTGGGCAAAGTCCTTCCCAAACTAGTTTCAGAGGAGCAAGAAGCATTTGTGAAAGGTAGATCGATCACAGAAAATATTGTGATCGCCCATGAAGCAATGAAGAACATTGATAGGAAAGTTCGAGGGGGGAATGTCATCCTCAAGCTAGACCTGGAAAAGGCCTATGACAGAGTTAGTTGGAAGGTCCTCAAACAGATTATGCAGCAGTTCGGATTTAGTGAGAAGTGGGTTACTCTTATGGAAAATTGTTGGGGTTTTAATTGGTTTTCGATCCTTATCAACGGCGAAGTGGCGGGCTTCTTCAGATCATTGCGGGGGCTGAGACAAGTAGATCTGCTCACTCCGGCCCTCTTTATCCTAACAGCGGAAGAATTTTTCAAGAGCTTTAAACAGCTGGTCATTAGGGGATGGTGTCAGCCCTTCAAGCTCCAACATGGTAGTCCGACCATCTCCCACCTTTTATTCGCAGACGATACCCTGATTTTTGTAAATGGCAGCCAGGAGTCCATCAGGAGAGTCATGAATTTCCTCTCAGCCTTCCAAGAAGCCACAGGTCAGTTAATTAATCTCAATAAGTGCAGCTTCTTTTGTCCCTTGGGCTGGACAGCAGCTAGAGTCCGTAGGGGCGAGCGCATTCTGGGCTTTTCTAGGGCCTCGGCGAAGGCCCAATATCTTGGAGCATCGTTCAAACCAGGAGTTACGGGTAGGTGTGTTTCTCAGTCTCCTGGCCAAGGTTAGCTATAAAATCAGCGGGTAGAATTCGCGCCACCTGTCTCAGGCAGGCAGGCTGACAATGATTCGTAACGTCTTAGGGAGTATGTCTTTGCATATTATAGCAGCCATGAAAATCCTTAAGCAGACCCTGAACGTGCTTGAACGGAGTTTCACCCAGTTCCTTTGGGGGTGGTCAGAAGGTAGAAAGAACCATCACTGGGTAGCTTGGAAGAAAGTAGCTCGCCCGATTGACGAAGGGGGTTTGGGTATCCCCAGGCTGAAGGATGTGCTCTTGGAGATGCGGTTAAAGCTAGCATAGAACCTTAAATTCAATGATAAGCGAGGCCCATGGGTGAATCTAATGCAGGCCTTGTATGGGGAGGAATTGCAGTCTGATGTAGCTAGAAGAGCCCCCCGCAACCGGCCTCCACTCTGGAAGGAGATCAGAGCCTGCCTTCCTGTTCTGGACAGATATGTGCAGTGACATGTTGGTTCCAGTTCCTTGAACCTGTGGAGCCAGAACTGGATGGGCTTAGGCCCTTTAAGGCAGTTTCTTCAATTCCTTCCACGCTGCCCCCAGCCATACTCCAGTTGCAGGTTCATGATTTTATTGGGCCGGCGGTGCCTCTTCCTCCCTCGGTGGCCCGTTCTCTATTGTCACAAGAGTGTCTAAACCACATTGTTCAAGAAGGTTTCGCCACCTCTGAAGAAACCCTATCAGCATTCTGGCCTTGCGATCCATTCGGATCCTTCTCTATTAAATCTGGTTGGCAGTTGAGCAGGGAAGTGTCAGCCTCTAGGTGGTGGCACGGCCAGTTCTGGAGTAGGAAAATACAACCGAAAATGTCTATCTTGTTGTGAAGACTGTTTCAAAATGTTGTCCCGTTGGACAAGAATATCCAGCGCAAAGGTATCCAGCTCGCTTCTTGCTGTGTATGTTGTGGGCTGAGCTCTCCCTGCAGTCCAACTATTGAATCGCCTGAACATCTCTTTCTTTCGGGCCAAATGGCCAGGCTGATCTAGGGACATTTCTCGACCCTTTGTGGAGTTGCCCTCACCCCCCAATCTACAGTGGAAATCTACTTCAAGCAATGGAAGCAGGCCTTGGCAGCGGGAGCAGCGCCGACTGAGACTAGAAAAATCATCCCTGTCCTCATTGTGTGGGAGATTTGGAGGGCTAGAAATAGCGCCAGACACAACAAGATTCGTATGCGCCTGAACACCTCCTTATCCCGCATCCTTTGGTGGGCCAGGAATATCCTCCATGGGGAGTTTTTCCAGCCTGGTACGAGCTCAGGCCCCAATCCATTGTTTCGATGTGATTAGGCCTCGACCGTTGTCAAGTGGGTTAAGCCGGCTCGGGATTAGGTTAAGTTGAACGTGAATGGTTCTGCTAGAGGGAATCCTGGGATGTTGAGGGGGTGGGGGGCACTGTAGGAGAGAAGATGGAAGCGTGGCCTTCGCCTTCTCGAAAGGCTATGATTTGGGGACAAACAATTTGGCGGAGCTCCGTGTCATCTATGATAAATTGTTGGTGTGCCTTGATAGAGGGTTGTGTAGTGTTGAGGTAGAGACTGACTCGAAGTTAGTGGCTGATTTGCTTGAGGGGAAAGCTAATCCGCATTGGAGATGGCAGGCGTGGCTAAGGAGGATTCAATTGCTTAAGTGGGTTCTTCCCTTCCAGATCCGCCACATTCATCGTGAAGGTAACGTTCCGGCAGATGTGTTGGCCAAAAAAGGTAGTAGAAACCAAAGAGAGGTAGTATATAATCAGCTGAGGGAGATGTCGGCCCTTGCCCGCGGTCTCATCTTCCTTGACAAGCTTGGTCTGGGCTATGTCAGAAATCCCCATGGGAAAGTGTAGAGTCTGCGGGTTTCCCGTTCTTTTCCTTCTTTTCATCTTCTTTTACGATAAGCGCTCTTGTTTCCTTTTTGTACCAAGGGTAGCCTGAAGCTTTGGGTCTTGTATAGTCCTTTTGTGGTATTAAAAAAAAAAAAAGAGTCAAGCATAAAGGAATTTGGGTTGGGCACCTTTGATTTCCATTCAGGTCTGGCTGGGTTGCAGGTTGATTTGAGCCTCATACCGACCCAACCCAACCATATAGTTCTGGTTATGTTGGGTCAGGTTGCCAAGGTACTTACATTGGTTCAAGGTTGGAAATTTTCAACCCAATGTGAAGTTGGTGGGGTTCAAGTTGAGCAAATGCTAGTAGGATTAGGCCATGTATAGGGGTTGGGCTGGGTTGGGTGAAGTTAGGTCAGTTTAGGGTTTAGCATGGAGATTTCAGATTGGAATTTGGGTGGAGTCCAGTTGCAAGTGTAGGAAAAATATATTGGAAAATCGAAAAATAAAATTATATAAATTTCTACACATTGGAACACTGCCTATGTCCATGCCTGAGCGCGCTGGCGCGTGCATGTGTGCGTTACAGTGCTACATATTAGAACACGCAAACCGAGCATCTCATCCTCAATTTCTCCAAGTAAGAATACTACCCACTCAACCACTTGTAAAACACAACTTTTCTCCTATTCTTTCCTATGCGAGACTTAAAAAAACACACTTTTCTTTTGAAAATTTCAAAACCGTTTTGGAAGGAAAACAATATATTTTAATATTTTATTTGTTTTTTAAACCAAAGATTTCAACAACAAGTTAGGTCACCCTTAGGTTTGGAAGGGCTTGGGTTGACTCTCAACTCGACCCAACCTGCTGGAGTTGCCCCTAATTGTTCCTCTTGACTTTTAGGCAGATGGGGTTGTTGTCTGCAGATGGACATGTAAACTGAATGTACCGCAGAGATGCTTTACACACCATGTTCTGGTGCATAGATGATTTTTACACTTCTTCTTCATTAAAAATAAACAAGAAAAAATTCTCTTCTTCTGTTTATATATATATATATATATATATATAGCTTGGCCATGATCAGTGGGCCACATCATATACGAGTATCATGCATGCCCAATCACCAAGTTCTGCATCATGCTTTGATTTGTAGGGTAAAATATTGCTTGACCTAATGCCCACACGTTCCAGCTAGTGAAGGAAAACATATAGGTACCAATAGGTAGGGCGACTTTAAGTTGGAGCATTAATAATTTGGTACTCGTGGGTTGAAATTAAGGAAAATCTACTGTTGTTGTACTTCAAATTGTCTCTTGTTTCCCATAAGTGTAATAAGTTGGCAGACTGGTCAGCAGCCAGGAAGAATCGGTGGTGATGGAGGAAAAAAAAAGAAGACAGGAAGGTGTTAGGTGCAGGTAACACATGCGGTGGAACCCACCTTGATGCATATGTTGTATCTATATGCCGACCATCAGTTTTTAGAGCTCATTTTAGGACATGGTCTAAAAATCCAAATCTCAAGTGGACCAAACAGTAGTACTGAATTCTCCATTAAAAACTTCTTGTAGGGCCACAAAATTAATGGATGAAGCTGATATTTGTGTTTTCCATTCATTCAGGTTTGTGTGACCTTTATCAATAGGTTGGAGAAAATAAACATTATGGTCCACTTGAGATAAGGCCACACAGACCTCAATGAATGGAAAACACAAATATTAATTTGATCCAAAACTTTTGTGGCCCCAAAGAAGTTTTTGATGGTGTGTCCACTATTCATGTGCATTAAGCCCGACTTTGAGAATAGAATTTCATGGCTTGAGAAGGCTTTTGCATTATTTGAGTTAAATGATAGTTATACTATTTGTCACCCAAGTTGGTGCACGGCGAGAAAGACCCTCTATATTTTTTTATCAATGGCCTCATTTGAATTGTATAGGTCTTGTTGGGTTAAGGTGAATATCCCCCAGGTTGTGTATCCTTCTTTTAGATTAATAAAAGAAAAAAAGAGTAGCACAACTTTATATAAAATAAAAGGATGAAGAGGAGGTTTAAAATAAAAAATAAAAATAAATAAAAAAATAAAAAAACAAAGAAAAAAAAAAAAGGATGAAGAGGAGGTTGTTTATGAATTATGAAATGGAAGGGGGTGTTTGAAATTGAGGGAAAATGGAGAGAGCCACGTGACAAATTTCTTTCTTTATTTTAGGTGTTGCTCTAAACCTTATTTTAGCATAGTTTTGAAACTGTACTGGTTGCACTTGGAGATATGAATTTCCAAAGTAATACCTATCGTTACACATATGTCATGGTTTTTTTTTTTTTTTTCCTGAAAGATCTAAGAGCGCGTTTGGCTGCCATCCCAAGACTTGTTCAATTCATTATTTTTGAGAAAAAGGGAATGAACCATCAAGCGAGGTGTTCGGATGGCACATTTAATATAAAAGAATTTTTTGAGCTAAAAAGGCCCAACTCATATATATATATAATGCCCCCAACGGCTTGTTTTACTTGAAAAGGAAGGCATTTTGATCAAGATACCATGTCGACTTCTCTCTTTTCTCTCACCCCCAGCGCGCCCATTTCTTCTTGATGAAAACAACCAAAACCTTGCAGAACACCTGTGATGAAATATTTCATTTTAGTGGGATTTTCTTGAGCTTCAATTGTATTTTGGTATTTTTCATGAAAACCCAAAAGGGAGTCATTTGATAATTAATTTATGTAGAAGTATGTTGTAACGTGGAGTTGTTGGGTCGTTCATTAATTAAAAAAGAGTAGTCAATGTATATAATAACAGACAGTCGCAGCCCTACTGGAAACCATGAGAAGAATAAAAGGCAAAAATGGATTCAATGGTCTAGGAGTCCGCACAGACCTTATTAGTATAAGATATGACTCCAGGTCATCAACTAGGTGGGGACCAATGTGAATAAGGCCTGTCCCCAAAATCTATCTGGTGCATTCAGCAAGTGGCCCACTCACAATGCGCATTGGAATCTAAGGGCATCAAGTGTGTGGCCTGCCTGAGTTTTGGGAGCCAAGGAGAAAAATAAGGGGTGTAGATGATGGGCGGATTGGATGTCATTAAAATATCCTGGTGGGCCCCATACATCTATTTGTAAGTTATGCTTATCATCGTAGAAATGTTTGTATTCAATTCAGCCTCTTTCTCATGCAGGTGCGGTCTGCCGGATGAGGTGATAGTCATGATTTATGGGCCGGGGCATGTTCATGGTTCGTACTGTCTAATTATTGGTTCTAGTGGCACACTCACGGGCCTTCTTGGCACGTGCATGCCATCTCCTCTTGAATATCTCCTCTTGCGAACTACCACAGCATTCCTCTATTAATATTTCCATCGTTTGAATGAAGCCTAGCTTTAAGGGTTTTTTTTATAAAAGAAGTTGTTAACAATCCTATCTCATCTCTACTGCAACTACCTCCGATTGGTTAGCATTCTATCCATGAAGGCTTCTAATTTAACTTGTATTCTATAATTCTATAAATACGAAAGGATCCGTGTGATCCAATTCAATGTAAGTTTACTTCTAACATTGTATTATATACTATGATACCATAAAAGAATACAATGTTAGAAGTAAACTTAATTACATTGAATTGGATCACAATCCGTGTGATCCTTTTGTATTTATAGCTAGAGTGGATAGAATGCTAAGTAGTTGCGGCGGACATCATCTTGACGTGTTGCATTACCATACGGTGAGCCTTTGAGCCTGGGCCATTTGGATCTAAACTGTTAATAGAGCCTCACTTTGTATGGTGAAAAGTCAACAAATAAAAGCTTTTAATTGAATTACTTCAAACCTTTTATAATTTAGCTATGCTACTTTGAACATTAAATGGTCACCATAACTTCTGTATAATCAAAGTGTTGAAATATTAATCTTTTAATATTTTCATGCATGCCAAGTCTATCAAATATTCAGATTGAGTCACTTGAAAAAAAATTAAATCTAACGCAAATTGACATGTGGGGCTCAACATGATTTTCGTGTGGACCTGATTTTTCAGAAACAAGTAAAACTGATCCAAAGAATATATGAATAAATGTTCCAACATCCTAAGTGGCTGAAAGAAACGAAGTTGGCCTTCTTTCTTTTATCTATCTGTTTTTAAATATGCAATGCAATGTTAGGATTATTCCATTAAGTGGTTCTTAAGAGCCATATGCATTTCATGACAGGTCACGACAAATAGATGGCTGGAATTTTTTTATAATGCCTACCTTTCCGAAAACGACCTTAGCTGTCCATTTCAGGGGTTATTGATCTGATAGTTAGAGCTGTCCAATCAGTGTAATTTTTTTTTTCTTGGCAGCAATAAGAGTTGGCTGGACCTAATGAAGAGCCAAGATGAGTTGACTGAACTGTCCAAGCACCTCAATGCAACCACAACTATACACATTTAAACTTGAGTGTTCATGTACATGTACCATGACATGCGTGCCTGGCTTAGCATGCACGCGAATGACCGGCATGCATGTTGGGGGACTGCAAAGCATATAGAGATGAATCAAGCAAAATATTCCAATAGTACAATCCAACCCAATCACTAAGACTCCAAATTTAATGTGGAAAAAATCTTGTGGACAAAAACCATGCTACAAAAAGACAAATATGCATCATAAAAGCAGAAAATTCGATGAGAAAGCTTATCCAATTCGAATAAGCCTTGAATCACCCAAGCTATACCCTTAAAACTCTATGAACGAATTAGAAAACTCTTAGATACCCCTTATTCCCGATTACACTCATGTGTGTGTGTGTGTTGGATAATTTTGAAAGATGATCTAGTCCATCGAATTGTGAATTGACAGTCGTGATTGATACCAATTTTTATTGAAAATATTTTTCACAATTTTTAAAAAATGATCAAATCCATCGGATCACAAATCGACTGTCATGATCGATTTTGGTGTTTATTGAAAATATTTTTTGAAAATTTTCAAAAGACAATCTGGTTCGTCGGATCGCAAATCGACGATCACGATTGATGCCGATTTTTATTAAAAATATTTTTAAAATTTTTTCAAAAGTTGATCCAATTCATTGAATGGCAAATCAATGGTCACAATCGATGCCAGTTTTTATTAAAATAGTTTTTTAGAAATTTTTAAAAGATGATCCGATCTATCAGATCACGAATCAATGGTCGCGATTGATGTCGATTTATATTTTTAAAAATAAAAATTATTGAAAGATGATCCGATCCATCGGACTGTGAATTGATAGTCACGATTGATGTCGGTTTATTGAAAATATTTCTAGACTTTACATGGGATTTTCTCTCTCCTCTCTACAACATCTCCCCAAATTCTCCTCAAATTTTCATGTGATTTTCAATTTTTTAATTTTTCTTTGATTTTCCCTCCCATTTTCGAATTTACTTTCTCCCCTCTCCCATCACTTCACCTTGCATTTCATACAAGATTCTCAAGTATCTTTTCTTCCTATAGCCCCTCTCTTTCCAAGGGGAAGAGCTCTGCTATAAATTATAGCCCCATTTGGAGCTTCGTGCCAACATGCACAAGCTTTCACGTTCCCACTCTCTCTTTCTCGCTTTCACGATCTCCCTCCTTCCTTCCTTTCCTTTTAATTTTGGTGGCCATTTGAAGCTTTAGGACAGAAAGGTGGTCCCTTTAGTGTCAGGTGAGTGCAAAGGTAAGACTTTTCTTCCACATTCCTCTTCATTTCTTCTTCTTTCCATCTTTCTTATACCTCTTCTTTTCTTCTCTTATAGGTGGTTCTTCAAAGGACTAGGTGGGGCCAACTGTGGTGCCAAATTCAAGTGTTTGTTGGGCTCAAGGTGTTGTACAAGGATGGGCTTTCAATTCCAGCCTTGTTCCCATTTTTTCCTTCTCATTTTCCTTTCTTTTATTCCTACCCAAATGTACGAATGTCTCCTTTCCCATGTACATGATCTTGCATAGGGAAGATTTCATTTTTGGGAGATGACACGTTGTATAGCAAATGGTTCTAAAGTGAACCCTTGGGCCCCATGTGTACTTGTGTGGTCCCAAGATTTATTTTGGTCCCCATCCTTTCATCTCCCCTCATGCTCTTTTCTATGCCTTCTTTCAATGCTTCTTTTCTTTTTCTTCTTCTTGGACTGTGATTGGGCCCAATAAGTTGAAGAGGCCCACATCAGATTTTTCACCTCCCAAATTCTTGAGGATGGCCCATGAATTGCTACGAGTCCATATAGCCAAGAGAGAGAAGCACATGTCCTACTTGATCGCTTTGAATCCCAAATGGGCTTGTGATCCCATGTCGGGTCCATGTGTATGTGAACAAGTGAACTAGCCCTCTTACTTGAATTTTGAGTCTGAATGAATCCTTGAAATGCTTTTTAGGTTTTCTGTGTTTTAGGCCAAGATGGCTAAGTTTTTTCGGCTTTAGGTTTCAATGGGCTTTGGATTGCTTTTGGCGCCCATGTAAGTATTGACAAAAGGACTTAGCCTCTTAAGGCATATGTGGGCCCCAACCTATCTTTATGAATCCACATGAATACTTATATATAAGGTCTTGTTCATTTCTATACCCTCATGGGCCTTGACTTATCTTACGGGCCCAAGTGGTTAAGGGCCTAGAATAGCGCTCTCTTTTGTATTTTGAGTTTAAATGGGCCTTAGTTTAAATGGGCCTTAGCTCTTCTTTGGACTCCTTTGACCAGGATAAGAAGCCTCGAGTTTCTTGGATTTTCTTTTGGATCGAAGTGGGTCATTAGTTGCCCTCTCTTGGCCCATGTGGGAAATGCGCTTGGATTTGATTTCGCTTTCACATTTGAATGGGCCATAAATATTCTCTCGAACCCATCTTGTCATGCTCTTTTTCCTTGGAATTAGTGGGCCTCAAATTTTCCTTTTCTAGTCCATTAGTCCTCAACTGATCCCTTTAAGGACCCATATGTACATGTAAGAAGGGAATTTGGTAGCCCTTGTATACAAGTGGACATTAGACTAACCCTTGAAACGTTTCTTGATCAACTCGAAGCCAATGTAGTAAGTGGGGCACTCTTGGGCTTTTAATTGCTTGCTAAAATGGGCTTCCGCCTTTCACTTTTTGCCCAACGAGCTTTCACAATTACGTAGAGAGTAAGAACCTTTCTTTCATCAAAGTCACATTTACTTTCCAATGTACCATATTAGTAGGTTTTTTCGTTAATCCTTTACAATGTACCACATTAGTAGGTTTTTGCCTCAATCCTTTACTTACGAAAATGTCATTGCCTCATGCTTTGGAAGTGAGGATTTTGGATTAGACTTGTAATGTGGCATTTCAGCACTTGCTAGGATCTACCCTCTCTTAGTGGTAGGATGGGACCACTGATGCCTAGGGTTGCCCATTTCTGAGATTGAGCATTCTCGCAGGGCCATTCCCATCTCATGTACATATGGCTTTTTAAAGAGACAAATTTCAAATGTTCCTCTTTTACTTCGTCAAGTGCCCACTTTGTAACCTTTCACTTCATTGTGGGGTATGGGATAAAAACCCTTGCTCTTATGATATATTTGATGTAGAGGTCTTAACTATATGGGTTTTCTTCCATGGCCTGACTAAAGGTGATAAGCTATTTAAATGTTAAAGGAGAGAAGATGAGATACTTACCTTGCCCTTGCTCCTAGGTAGATATGAGGAGGACCCGTAGTTGTGTTAGT